>NC_141810.1:15806861-16106861 GCF_057944985.1 Cucurbita pepo subsp. pepo | reverse complement strand
AATCGGCTACAGTACTTGATAGTTTTTAAGATCTCCCTTGAAGTAGCTATGCCTTTGCTGCATTCTAACTTTACTTTCTTAAAAGTTTTGCTATCACTTGGATGATACTAGCATTCACATATTTTAGATTTACCTTGGGACGGGGGTGCTGTTGCTTCAAATCTTACCAGAAAATGTGAAGCTCTTGCTGTGTCTGGTTTGGTTGAATATGGCGATGAGATAGATGTGATAGCTCCAGCTGACATTCTTAAGCAGATCTTTAAAATGCCTTATTCAAAGGCCCGGTTATCCATTGTTGTTTATCGCATTGGACAAGCGCTTGTTCTGAGTACAGGGTATGTACTTAGTAGTCTTTTCTTTGCTGTTAAAATTTCAGTCCTACTGTTTATCACCGGCATTTTTATCGTTGTTCTTTGTGAGTTTTTTTTGTTCCTAGATGTCACAGAAAATGTAATTGTGATAGCTCATTTTCATTGATTTTCTTGGTGGAAGTGTAGGCCTGATGTTGAAGAGGGAGAAAAGCTGGTTAGGAGGCATAAAAATCAATCAAAGTGTGCAGAACAATCTTTACTTTTGAATTTTGCTATGCATTCAGTTAGAATGGAGGCTTGTGATTGTCCTCCAACTTATCATGCTACAACAGAGAAGCAATCTAAGTCATCTGTTCTTCCTGGAGGAAGTACGTCTCAGGTCCTGGAGCAGACTGAGGGTGTTTCACCAAAGGATTTGAATTCCTGTGCCCAATATAAGGAAGTTAAACAAGATGCCTTCTTTTGGGGAAGTAAGAAGGGTAAAAGAAGTAAGAAGCATGATCCCGTCAAAAAGGTTTCAGAAGTTGGTGGAAAGCCTAGGTGCTCGAATCAAGAGTCTGAAAAGCATAGAAGTGTTGGTGATGATGAATTTCTAAGGGTTCTGTTTTGGCAATTTTATAATTTCCGTATGCTTATTGGTAGTGACCTGCTTCTGTTCAGTAATGAAAAGTATGTTGCTGTGAGTTTGCATTTATGGGATATTACCCGACAGGTGGGGCATTGTATTGTTGAGTAACCTGAGTTTAATAAGTATTATTATGTTAACACTTCTTTTTCAGGTCACTCCACTTACTTGGCTTGAAGCTTGGCTTGACAATGTCATGGCAAGTGTTCCTGAATTAGCCATTTGTTATCATGAAAATGGTGTTGTTCAGGGATACGAGCTTCTGAAGACGGATGATATATTCCTATTAAAAGGGGTCTCTGATGACGGTACTCCTGCTTTTCATCCTTATGTGGTACAACAAAATGGCCTTTCTGTCTTGAGATTTCTCCAAGAAAACTGCAAACAAGATCCTGGGGCTTATTGGGTAATACTACAATTTTCATTCTGCATCTCTCATATAAATCATAAGTTAATTCTAGGTGGAGTGTCAACCCCATTCATATACTTAACATCAAATGTTTTCAGCTTTATAAAGGTGCAGGTGAAGATGGGATTCAACTTTTTGATCTTTCTCTAATTCCCAAGAACCATTCCTCCAGTGATTTCGATGATAGCTCAAATTCCTTACCCTCGATGCTATATAGAGGGAGATGTGACTCCTTATTTTCATTTGGAACACTCCTCTACCGTATAGCTCACCGTCTCTCACTTTCTATGGTGAGGAAGATTTGTACTTCTGTTTTCTGTTTTTGCATCTTGGAAATGGTTGGTTGCTGCAATTATAATTGTTACTTTTGCAGAATCCAACTAACAAGGCCAAATGTGCGAGGTTTTTTAAGAAGTGTTTGGATTTTCTTGATGAGCCTGATCATTTGGTAATGATATTGTTTCCACTAGTACCTTATGATTGCATCTGTTTGTGTTTTGTGGTCAAGTTTTACTTGAATATCTAGATAACTGACAATCAAGGCCATGGTAAGCAGGTGGTTCGTGCATTTGCTCATGAACAGTTTGCAAGGCTCATTTTAAACTATGACGAAGATTTAGATTTAACATTAGATTCTCCTCCACTGGGATGTGAAGTTGAAGTTGTGGACGCTGAAGAAGAAGAGTCATTGAACTTTTTAAGCAGTACATCTGAAACGGGTAAGTATGAAGGTTCCTCCTCCCTTGTAGAAGAAGACAAACTTGGGGAAGGTGATCCACATCATCAAAATTTGTTGTCAGAAGTTTCTTCATCAATAACATCAGAAGCCTATGTATCTTCTCCAAGAATGATATCGTTGAGGGATCAACAAGGGATAGAACCACCGGTGGCAGCAGAAAATTCTCAAGATGAGGAAAGCTTTGCTGTCTGTAAAGTTTCTCCAACTGCCTCACATGTAGTTCAGACTGTTGCTGATCCAATATCTTCAAAGTTAGCTGCAATACATCATATTTCTCAAGCTATCAAGTCTCTTAGATGGATGCGCCAGCTACAAAGCTCAGAACCAAAGATGGACCATATTGGTGCAGTGCACGATAGTCTACCTTCTTCTGTTAATATCTCTGTGTGTGCATGTGGTGATGTTGACTGTATTGAAGTCTGTGACCTTCGTGAATGGCTTCCAAAATCAAAATTGGACCATAGATTATGGAAATTGGTTCTTTTGCTTGGAGAGTCTTATTTAGCTCTTGGCCAAGCATATAAGGAGGACGGCCAGCTGCATCAGTCCTTAAAAGTTGTAGAATTGGCATGTCTTGTTTATGGATCTATGCCCCAGGAACTTGAAGAGACTAGATTCATTTCCTCAATGGTTGGCACCCCACTTTTGCAGAATAAATTGAATGATAAAGATGTAAAGTTGAGATCATTTAATCAAGATCTGAAAGAAGTTGATTTGCAATGTGATGACTTATCATTGGATCATTATTCTTCCACTTATCTGTTTTGGGCCAAGACATGGACATTAGTTGGAGATGTATATGTGGAGTTCCATTCTATATACGGTAGAGAAACCTCTGAAAAAGCAGAAAAGAACTTTTCCACAAGAGAATTGAAGATCTCATCTGAAGTTGTGAAAGAAGTTAATAGGCTCAAGAAGAAGCTTGGGCAATTTAAAAACTGCAGTGCTTGCTCCTTGGTAAATTGCAGCTGCCAGAGTGATAGGGCAAACAGTGGAAGCAGTGCTAGCAGTAGTAGGGGGGAATCAATTGTCTACAGCAGAAAACACAATAAAAAGACCCATTTTAAGACTTCGACTGCCCACTCAGTCTCAGGAGACCGTGAACATGATTATAATTGTACAAAGATTGATGATGGAATGGGCTCTAACCGTCGACATATAGAGCCAAAAAGGAATGCTCGAATCCCAGTAGGAACTTGCAATATGGTTGATTCTGGGACAAAACTCTCGGTGGGTAATTCTGAAGAGGTGGGTAATTCTGAGGTGGAGGATAATGTGGAGACTTGCGGTCATGTTCATAGTTCGACCTCTCAATCTCATGTGAATTCTAAGGAATCTCAGAAAGTTAAAACTGGTGGAATATTTAAGTATCTTGGGGGTCCTGTTTTTAGAGGATCAGAATGCAATTTGACTGCAGCCCTGAGTTGCTATGAAGAAGCTAGAAAGGCGTTAGGGCAACTCCCAGCTGGATCCGTTGAACTGCAATCAGTTATGAGAAAAAAGGGTTGGGTTTGCAATGAACTAGGTCGATGGAGACTTGAAAGAAAGGAGCTGAAGAAAGCTGAAATGGCATTTATAGGTGCTATTGATGCATTTAGAGCTGTTTCTGATCATACGAACATCATACTAATTAACTGCAATTTGGGTCATGGGAGGCGAGCGTTAGCTGAGGAGATAGTATCCAAAATTGAAGATCTCAAAGTACATGGAATTGTACAGAATGCATATTATCAAGCATTGGAGACTGCCGAACTTGAATATACTGAATCGCTAAGATATTACGGGGCAGCAAAAAATGAACTGAGTGGTGTTGCTGAAGATTCTATTGATGTGCCCAGCAACCTGAGGACTGAGGTTCACACACAGCTTGCTCACACGTATCTGAGGCTTGGTATGCTTTTGGCCAGGCTAGATATAAACGAGGTACATGATATTGAAACATTGGAAGATGTTGGGTCATTTCACACAAATTCTAACAATAGAGGAGCTAAGAAAGGATTGAAGAAAAAGCATAAGATTTCAGCAAATGATGCCATTAGGGAGGCACTATCAATATATGAATCTCTGGGTGACATACGTAAACAGGAAGCTGCATATGCTTATTTCCAACTAGCTTGTTATCAAAAGAATTGTTCTTTGAAGTATTTGGAGTCGGATGGCTGGAAAAAGAGCTTGTCTAAAGATGATAACGCCATTCTCCAACGGGTAAAGCAGTATGCTTCCTTGGCTGAGAGGAACTGGCAGAGAGCCTTGGAGTTTTATGGCCCTAAAACACATCCCACGATGTATCTGACCATTTTGGTTGAACGATCAGCTCTTTCATTAAGCCTGTCGAGCTCGTTACACTCGAATGCAGTATGATTCTTTCCCTCTCTAATATTTCCTGTCATAACCTTAAGCACTTTACTATTGATGTTGTTTGGTTTGCTGGGCCATTCGTTGGCTTTTCTTGGACACGATCAGTCATGCCATCGACCATTCTCGAAAATAGTTTCATGTCTGTTGTTTTCCACGTGGTAAATTTTTTGTTTTCCTCTACAGATGCTAGAATTGGCATTTTCTCGCATGCTTGAAGGACGACACGTTTCTGATACCGATGCAGATTCTCTAAAAACGAAGTACTCCGAGATACATTCGAAATTTTGGAATCATTTACAAATTCTATTGAAGAAAATGGTGGGAATGACACTTCCAACGAGTTCAGGAAAATCTTCTGCATCTCAACCTCATATGACACCCAACAGATCTGGTGAAGCCTCAAGGCTGAGGGAGCTTTACAAAATGTCTTTGAAGTCCAATGACCTCCGAGAGCTGCAAAAGATGCATACCATGTGGACTTCAAAACTGGAATGTTGACCGAATAATCGTGTGTATATATATGTTCATAATGAAGAAAGAAGAGAATATTGACTTTTGTCAAACTTTTCGTGTACCGTTTTGTTGTGCTTTTCTGATGAATTGCTTTTGAATTTTTCTTTTTCTTACAGCAAACTCATACCAAAACGTTGAGTAACACAAACATGGAAATGACATTTGGCATCATTGGGAAGGATCGATCCCATCCAGTTTATGTCGGGGAGGCTTTTTACTTCAAATTCATGATTAATATTAACTTTTGAAACAATATATATATATATATATATATATATATATATATATATATATATATATATATATATATATATTTTAAACATAGGACATTAGTTGTTTTAGTCTCGCAAACTTTGGAATTTAAATTTTAAAATTATAAATTTAATCTAATGACAGAATTAATAAATATAAAATTAAAAGTTTAAAACTCCAATAATTTAATTTTAAAAAACCATAAATTTGGCGTCAAATTCGTCTCAGTAATCCCTAAAGTGGGACCTATTGTGAAGTGTATCTTGCCTGTGAGTACTGTTTGAACCGAGAGGATCGTATTAAACAAGAATGAAGGACGCATGGCGGAGTAAGTTACGAGCGGCAAGGGCCTTATTGTTCCTCTTCGTGTCTTTCTTTACCATTTCCATATCCTCCGCCATGGCTGAGACCGATGAAACTTCTTCAACCGTTTCCTACGCTTCGTCGGCAGCGTCTTCACGGCCTGCAGTTCACATCGTGTACACCGAAAGTCCTCGGGATGAGGACCCCAAGGATTTCCATATCCGAACCCTAGCCTCTGCTCTCGGCAGGTTCGTAGCTTGTTTCTCTGTGCTCTTCTCATTAGTTTCAGTTCATGTTTTCGAAATGCAAAAGAAGTTAATCGGACAAATGCTAGCTCGTTTGCGTTTGCAGTGAGGAAGCTGCGAAGGATGCGCTTATTTACAGTTACAAAACGGCTGTTAGTGGATTCTCTGCAAAGCTCACTCCCGACCAGGTTTCTCGAGTTTCCCGTAAGTCTAGCTTCAGTAGTCGCGTTCTTGATTAGATAATTAAGTTATAAACATAGGAGACTGTTGCTACTGATTGTACTTCCTTCATCGTTTTCAGTGGATCGATTGAGTAGTATACGAAATCGATTGTTTAAATTGGATCGAGGTTGATGTCTAGGGATTCATCTTCTTCCCAACTCACATCATGTGTTTTAGTAAGATAGATCAAAGGATGACTCAAGCTTTGTGTAGCTTGCATCTTCTGCATTCATCGTTGTATCATTGTTTGTACTTTCCGTAGCAAAGGGCATCCCAAGTACATCCCATGTTTGGATTTAGGCTTCCAAAACCCACACCCATGCCCACCCATGAGTTACACCTCATTTCCATACGTTTGGGTTTCCTTCCTCTCTCCTTTATGTCATGTGTTTCATCTTCGTCCCTCCTGTGCTTACAGAAACTTCCCCTATTGAATGTTCCATGTATTTACAGAAATTTCTCTTTCAATTATTTTTTTTCTTCCTCATTCAATTTTCTTCTTATTTATGTGACAGCTACGAAATAGTTCAAGATAAATAATATTTCAATTTTTTTTTTTCAATAATCAATAAAAGAGAATTTGACAATTAGTTTCTTCATATAAATTACTCTTTAAAACCTGTGAATGTAGCGTTCACATTTAGCTTGTAAGTTATGGTAGGTAAAAAGGACAAAATCAATAGAGGTTACCCCCAGCAAGTTATCATCTTCCATTTAGCAGTGTTCTGCTAATAAGTATCAGATTTCTCTGTAATTTTGGGTTTATATGTTTATAACTTTAGTAGAAAATTCAAACCTGGCTTCCTATCAACGAATACATCTGATTTATTAATTTAACATATACTTCAATAATTGCCTTCAAGATGGTGAAAGTCCTGTGTCAATTGTTGTCTAGTAGTGGCAATAATTGCCTTGATGTTGTTTTAGATTGATGTTCACTCATTAGCTGATAACAACCAAACAAATTTATCTGCTTTACTTGGCAGAACAACCAGGCGTTCTACAGGTTGTTCCAGACAGCCAGGTTGGCTTGCACCGTTAGAGGATGCTGTAGCCTCCCTTGAAGTTGGGTGAAGATGGCGTCATAATGAGTGAGTTTCATCTTCTGTAAACTCAGTTAAAGTTTTTTAGACTGCAACACTTGAATTGTTGTTTGTCAAGGCTGAATATTGTCTCCATGTTGATACCCAACACTCAACTCTGTAAAAAGATCTAGACTTCAAGATGCAAGTTTCTATATTTACATGTTAATGCAGCGTCACAAGATGTGCTACTGGTCCAAGTCTTTTCCTAATACTTCTGGGTAAAAATAATGAAAAATTAATACTGTGCTCTAGAAGAAATCAGAGTGCAAAAGAATAAACTCCATAGATGATTCGGTAAATAAACACCGAACACCCATTAGGGTTCTTGTGAGTAGAGGGAAATCCTTGATACTTGGAACTTGTGAAGCTCACATCACTGCCATAGTTTGACTTAGAATTTCCTCTCTTTCATTCCAGAAGACGGTAGATCCTCTGATAACTTATGTTTAAAGAACTAGTATTAGTACAAAATTCTGTATGCAGAATCTTCATTCATAGGTTCGCTTTCTCTTTAGAAGAATGGGAAGTACGGACAAAGAACCGATGAAGAAAAGTACAGTCAAGGTTTTAAAATCATATAAATCCTTGACGGATTTGAGATCCCCTAGAGCAAGACCGGCCTGAATAAAGAAAGAGGATTAGAAACTCAATTATAAAAGTTGGGCATGAAAATGCAAGGAGAAGTGCATGTTAGAACAAATCTTCATGTGTGATAAGTAAAGGGAATCCTATGAAAGAGAGAAATCGTTCTAGTAATTTAGTGTTCAGAAAGCCAATAAAGCATAAATATGAAGATGATTGACAGAAATAATTTTCTTGATCAAGTATCCAGAAAACCACTAAAACATAAATATGGAGATGATAAATGGAAAGCGTTTTCATATTTAAATATCCAGAAAGCCACTAGAACATAAATATGAAGATGACAGCCGGGTTTGGTCATTAGCATAAATAACCGGTAAGATGAGGCAAAACCTGAAAGTGGAAGGTGAAATTTTAAATGTACAAATGCGTCTTTTGCTAGAAATGGACTATAGTAAATTAGTGAATACATATTCTAGACTAGACCACGGGGAGGCTGAAAAAAACTTACCCTAACCATTATATATGACGATGGAACAAGACCGATGAGCGTAGCTGAAAGGAAAACATGAAATGGTACATCGACAATGGGCGATGCCAGGTTTATGAAAATGTTAGGTAGCGTTGGTGTTATCCTTAGAAAAATCATGTAATTAAGCAGCTTCTCTCTTTGCTTTGCTACCTGAAACCACATGCACAATACTCACAGGTTAGACTAATGGAAAACACCTGACGTTGGGTGCTAGATAGTCAAGGAAACTAAGGATGGAATGGCCTTACCTGAGACTGGAAAAGTTTCAATTTTTCAGGCCACATCCAACAAACTAAAGGTCTACCAATTAACTTGGAAAGAAAAAAGCAAGTAGTAGCTCCAGCCGTAGCATTGAAAACGACTAGTACAAGGCCTTTAACAACTCCAAAAAGAGCTCCGGCCAACAATGACAAGAAAACTGTTCCAGGGATCATAAAAGTTTGCATAAATATGTAGGTGGAACAATAACCCAGGATGAACTGTGCAGGATGACCCTTGGCGTAGCTTCCAAGATGATTTCTGGTTCACAAATTTAAAAGACAAAATGCATCTTGGATAGGCATAAGCTGTCTAAATTGTTTAAATTGCTATGGCAATGAAAACCATCAAATGGAACCAACCAGAAGGCGAAGTCAAACACAACATATTTAAATGCAACAACAAAGCCTCATGTATTTGAGTTTATGGTGGATCAAACATAACAGCTTTTCTTTTTCCTTTTTTCTTTTATTTTTGGGAGAGGAGGGGAGGGGTTGTGGTTGGTGGTGATAAACCAGTTGCATTAGTTGAGAAAGACTAATTATCGACTCTAATTCTATGACTTAGTTTGCTAACAGAGGATTCAGACAGTCACATCATATCTCGTAAGTTATACAGTGTCCTATCTGAAAGCTATGGTGTCGCTATCCAGTTTAACATTAGTCATTTCTGAAAGCTTCCTCTCCACTTCTTCATTCATACCTACCTCTCCAAACACAATTCCAAGGTCTCCAAATCTCGAAATACTATATATTCTTTTCTAATTTTAGTTCTAATATCATCACTATGGAGTCTCGTCTATACACACCCCAATTGATTTTATAAAGAAGTTGAAGTGTCGTGGTTGGTGATTTGGATTTTCGAATTGAGAGAGATCAAGAATGAACTCTACTGGTTCGATCAAAAACAGGGATTGGAGAGGATCACATGTGAGAGGATTTGGAAGATTTTTATGGAGTGTCTACTCCTAATCTTAGGGGCATCTCTATCTTAGATTGGTCCCGGATCACTATCATCTCGAAAGTCTATTTACTTTCTAATTTTCCTTCAACCTCTAAACTATTCCCGGGTGGTTAAAAACTTTAAGCTTGAACAAAATATCCCAGAATTTCCTCGTCCCAACGAATGCCTCACTTGGATTAGGCTCTGGAAACAGCAATTTACTGCCACTGTCTATACCAAGTCGGCTACCATGGACTAACCTCAACTCGCTCCTCTAATGAAGTAATATGTAAGCCACGGGAGATATTAGCATGAAATGAATAAAGATGCAAGAATTGTTAATATGAAATGAGTGCGCAGGAAGCAATTGAATTCGATTAGAACATTTTCGAAATCAATCCCATTGGAAAGATAAATAAAATCTTTCTTACAAAATTAATCACCTACTTGAGCATTCGAAGATCGGTGAGGGAACGTGGCAGCTTGATGTTCTTGAAGTGGGAGGCCAGCATTTTACTGTAAATGCAGTAGAGCGCAGCGGAGAAAACCAAAAAACTGCCTAGAGCCACCGCCAGTCCCCACCGCGAGAGAGGATATCTCTCAGATTTCAGCTTCTTCGCCGCCGGACTGTCCATCTCCGCCTTCTCTTCGTCTTTCGGCGTCAGATTCCTCGGAGCCGCCATCAGCGCGCGATTTGCAGAACCACCTTTAAACGTTGCGTGCAGAAGTGGCTTCCGACCGGCTACCCGCTGAGCCGCGCCTCGAGAGAAGGGCACTGTTACCGGAAGCTAGGGCGAGAAAACCATGGCTTAACCACATGATCGATACGGATCCCCTCTGTCTTCAACTTTTTTTTTTTTTTTTTTTTTTTTTTTTTTTTTTTTGTTGACAATTCTCAATCTCAATGAAACCTTTTGACCTCTGTATTTTGAAAAATCCCTTTTTCTTCTCTCTTTTTATTTTTTTAATTTTTTATTTAACGGAAAAAAGAAGTAATTGAAAGAATTTTCTGGGCGGGAATGCAGGAAACGTTAAAGGCCAGACGGTAACCGTGGACTCCCAGCCAGTATGAATGTGGCACGTGGCTTATGAGTTAGTGGCTAAATCTCTCTCTCTCGGTTATTAATTATGCCATTTACTCCCCCATTTCATCGAGTTTAATTGATTGAGAAAAATGTCAATACGGCAAAAAGAATTAATTATTAGATCCAAATCTTTTATTTGTTGTCTTTGATTGTTTTAAGTAAGGAATTTAATGTGTTTAATTGGGTATATTATGATATTGGATGCCTCTTTCAATGACATCAAATACATGAGATGCCCCAATAATTCCTCTTTTTTACAATTTTGGAAATTTTAACCAATAACCCTTATACTTCAAATCATGTTTGGTCCTCTAATCTCAACACCTACTCCTTTTTAGCCCTTCCATCTTTATATTCATAATCTCCTTTTCATTTCATGCCAACAACCTATTTAGAGCCACTCTCTATGTGTTTTTAAGAATTTTTATTAGATCTGAAAATAAAAATTTGTAATTTGTTTTTTAGTATTGAAAATTTTGAGAATTTGAGATTTTACTACCGAGATATGCTTAAATTAAAAATAATTAATTTGAATTAGATGTTACTTAAAACATAAACAAGCGTTGACAAAGAAGATAGAGAAAAGGAGATTATTATTTTATTAAAATTAAAAGAATGCTTATTTTGGAAGAAAAAAAAAAAGACCCCAAAACTCAATCACGTTCCAGACCACAAAAAGATCCTTTTCTTATTAAATGAAAACTTTATCTCTCCACTTCCCGTGGGTTTCCCTTTTTCTTGCATTAAATAATAATGATAATAATAATTCACATTTTTGTGTGTATATATATATATATCTAAGAAATAAATTTCTTAGAAACTTGAAGTGGTTTTGTGTGCACAAAAGGCCAATCCCGATTCCCAAATTCTCTAGAAAAAAAGAATGTGAAGACTCGGTGAGAAAAGAGACGATGTTTCAATCTTCCCGCCGCTCTCATTCCTTCTCTTCTTCTTCTTCCTCTTCCCTCTCCTCCTCCTCCTCCTCCTCCTCTTCTTCATCCCGTGGCTCTTGCTATTTTCCCAACAACTCTCCGTTCTCCGCCGCCGCCACTCCGGTCCGAACATTCTCCGGCAGTATTCCGTTCTCTTGGGAACATTTGCCGGGAATCCCCAAGAAACAGTCTCCCGCAAGGCTCCGGCGGGATTCCGCCTCTCCTCTGACCTCTCTCCTCCCCTTACCTCCCAATTCCTCCACCCAACCCTCGTCAAAGCGCTTAGGATTTCAAGATTGGAGGAAATCGAACTGCCAATATTCGCAGCGTGATCCTTTCTTCGACGCCTTCATAGAGTGCTCTAAGGAACCTGCCGCCGCCACCGAGCTCTGGAGGGGCGACAGCAATGGCAAGACGGTTTCTAGAAGCCTGAGCGACCGATTCGGATTCATGAATCTATACTCTTCTTGCAAACGGACCTGCAGCGTTTCGGAATCCATCGTGTATCTTCCGAGAACGCCGAGGAGTTCGTTCGATCTGCTTAACCAGCGCACCGGCGGCTAAATCGCCAGCGCTATCGAAAAGGAGGCGGAAAAAAAGAGATAAGTGGTTGATTTGATTATATGTTTGTTTAGTTCAATTAATCTGTGTGTGTGTGCTGTGGTGACTAATCTTCACGTGAAATGATGCGTCCGATGAGATCAAGTGGGGGATGTGGGAAAAATGTGATGATCATGATTATGACTATGATCACGAAATGGCCTAATCGCTGTGTTGAATTAAAATGTGCTGGAATTGTTGGTGAATTACGTTGAAAATTGAAATTAGTCTCAGCTTCTTCCATGTTTGTTCTTATTCATTATTGCTTTGCTCTGTTCTTTATTGTTCGCATGTGACCCTCCCCCGACAATGTGTTTGTAATTTTACGATACCTTCAATTTCCGAATTTGCCCTTCCTCCCTTCTTTCTTCCTCTCTAACTCATCCCATGATTATCCCTTTTTCGCCCTTCCTCCCTTCTTTCTTCCTCTCTAACTCATCCCATGATTATCCCTTTTTCGCCCTTCCCTTTTTTTCTCTCTATTTATTTATTTATTTATTTATTATTGTTTCTCCCTCTCTCTATCTCTGTCCTTGTGCGTGTGATGCGATGGATTTATTCAGTCGGTTCTGTTATGGAGAGGATGTGACTTCACAAGGTTGTTGAGCTACCACTCCATTTCTAATATTAAATTTACTGCTTTATTATATAATTTTTTAACTTCAAAAACTATCTATTATCTCAATAATTGACACAGAATTAAAATTATATGGGCTTATTGAATTTTTTTAAGCTTTGTAGAATCATAAAATATAACTTTGAAACTTTTTAAAATAAAATTATTAGTTAACTGTGATTTTTTAAAATCAATTGATAATGAAGATAATGAAGTTTGTCTAAGTCCATCAATTATATATATATATATATATATGTGCGATTTTTTTTATGTGTATTAAAAATAAATTTATATATATATAAATATGTAGTGGAGATTTAAACGTATAATGCATAATTGAGTTGAGTTATCATAAACAATGTTGTAGGTTAATATTTTGTTGTTGTTATTTTTTTGTTTTGTTAATAAAATAAAAAAATGTAAATAATGGAAGCTGAAAGGGAGTGTGTGGTGAGGAGAGAGTGAGGGAGACATCATGAATAATAGATGCTCATCATCGCCCACCACTTCTATGGTCCCACTTCTCTTTTTAAAATAATAAAAAAAAAAAACTAAGTAATTGGGAAGTAATCATTGTTTAAAACGTAGTTGAATTAAAAGAAAATTAAGTTGTATTGAATGACCGGATTTAATTCTTGATAATTGAGATTGGTACTTACCAATAAAATATTTATGTTATTATATTTGTATGGTAAAATTTGTAGATATTTTAATGATTAAAATAGTAAGAATGATAAAAGTATATGTACATCTCATTTCATATCGAAACGATGAAAGCTATTTTCAAATTGTTAGTAGAGGGTTCTATAACTCGAGAATTCGACCAGCTGTGCATTGGGTTGATCTTTCGTACATGAACAGGTCAATAATTCATGGACTAACATGACTCAACCAAATTGAACTATAAAATTATTATAAAAATATTGTAACTTTAATATTCAAAATTTATGAGATTTTGATTAGTGAGGTGGATAGGTAGTATTCTAAAAACAATTATATATATATATATAAAAAGAACGCAATCTAACCTCTTTAACCACTTAAAATTAAATTAAATATATGTAACAATATTAAATTAGGTTGGTATTTAAAATATAATTACAAATAAATTAAAATAATTAATGGGCCTGGCCCAAGAGAGGAGGTAGAGAGTCCAGCCCATTTCCTTAGATTGGTCGGTTTGGAATTGGTCGGTTTGGAATCGGATAAACATAGATGAGATGTAATACTTATTTATAAATTCGAAAATGTGAATCATTACAATTCACGACATTACATGCATTTCTCTAATAAATAAATTAATTTTATCAAATAAAGAAAGATATTAAATTGTTTTAAGTTTGGGCAAACAAAATAGCAGCTATTTGTTTTATATTAATGGTCAGTATTTTTAATTTTTGTTGTCGGTTTATTATTATTATTATTATTATTATTATTATTATTATTATTATTATTTATTATATATTTAGAAGAGGCTGGAGTATTATAAATAATAGTTTGCTGCAATTTGATCCTATTTTTCTTATCATTATCATATTCTTCCATTGTTTCCGTATTCTCGTCGGAGTACGCAAATTCAATATTCAATCTCGAAGGATTTATCTCCCAGCTAATCAAACAAACCAAGATTTTCTTCTGAGAGATGGAAGCTGATGTTTCCATTGATATTTTCTAAACCCCGTAATTTCCTTTTCAATCCCAATTCTCTCCCATTTTTCTCTCTCAACCGGTTAGGGTTTTTCGGTCCATGGCTTTAAGTGCTATGAATCCAGGTCTCGCGTTGTTGTTTTCACTTCTTTTGGTTGGTTCTTGCGGCTGCGCAGCTAATGTGGTATTGATTGGGACCAACGTCACTCTTTCATTCGATTCCGTTGAAGCTAATTTCGGTTAGTTTTGTTTATGCTCTCTTTTTCTCCCTTTGCCTGCTCGTTTCATTTGAAAATTTTGCCGAGCCAATTTGTTTTGTGTGTTGGTGAGTGCTGTCTGAGTCGGGCACTGGATTGAATGTCTGTGCTCTCGTCATCACTAGTCGTCCTGACTTTTGCCTACAGGCGTTGTGGTTCACTTCATGGATTCTGCTGTTAATATGCAATAATTTTATGATTTAAGATTCGGTCAAATAGTAAAAGGTGATTTGGGATGCTATTGTGTTTTGAGAAGATAAATCGGATATGGTTATCCAATAACAAAAACGAGGGAGGCGAGTCGAATATGTGTAATACAGATTGCAATATGGGTTCAGTTTTCTTTTCTACGCCTTTTTTTTTTTTTTTTTTTTTTTTTTAAATCGCCATACTGGATTCTATTATTGATTTCTGGCATTTGATTTCAGCTCCTGCAATAGGCAGCCCAGGGGAACCCGGTGTACTGTATCTGGCTAAACCTCTTGATGCATGCTCGACATTGGAAAGTAATACTGCGCTGCCTGTAAACTCTAGTTCACCCTTTGTGCTTATAATTAGAGGAGGATGTAGCTTCGAGGATAAAGTGAGGAGAGCCCAAATGGCTGGATTTAAAGCTGCAATCATTTATGATAATGAAGATGGTGGTGGCCTGATTGCGAGTAATGACTTTTTACACTATTACCTTCATGCCCATTCTCCGTTTATAGAAGTGGACTACTTTCTATACGATTTATGCATTTTGACCATGTCTATGTTGCTATGCTTTCTGCAGCCCTTCAATTTACTTGTAGTGTATTTGTGCTTTAATGATTTACTTGTGTACTTTCAAACGCCGAATAATATTAGTTACAAATATTTTCTTAACAAACAATACTTCCAAGATTTGCATAATTTTTATTTGGAGAAATGGACATAGCAGGTATTGTCCATCCAAGGTCTTCACTTAAAACCATAACATCTTTTTCTAAGGGATCTTGTCCAGATGAGCCCAAACAACATGATCAAATGCCCTTTCAATGTTTTTTAATCATGGAATGGTCTTGGTCTTGGCCTTACTATGTCTTAGTTTTATATTTTGGAATAATTGATAAACTAGTAAGGATCAAACGACCTGCTCATCAACTAGAGTTCTCACGTAATACTTGAATTATAGTCCTTTCTTACCATGAATTCAGCAATCAATGTTTGCATGTGGGCTATGGGAATCACGGGAATCCTGGATGTAGGCTATCATGCGGTTGGTGGATATGATTGTAGAAGTTGTCTATCATCTTTATTTTATTGCTTTATCAATCTAAACTTCATGTCCTTACCTGGTAATTATAAGTTGCACTTTTACTTTTCCCTGGTTTTTCTACTCTGTTAATTGATATGGATGTCCATACTTGGTAATCATTAGTTAACATTTATCGCATGGATGCATTAGAGTAAATTTTTGAAGCTGAATTTTATCGCTTTCTTGAATATTTCCTGGTTGCAGTGGCAGGGAGCTCAGCTGGTATTAGAATACATGCTGTATTTGTTACTAAATCATCTGGTGAAACATTGAAGAAGTATGCAGGCTTGGCTAATGTTGAGATATGGATAGTTCCAAGCTTTGAAAACTCTGCATGGTCCATCATGGCTATCTCCTTTATTTCTCTTCTTGCAATGTCTGCAGTGCTTGCTACTTGTTTCTTCGTTCGTAGACATAGAATAAGACGAGGACGTCCTCGATCTTCTCATGCTCAAGAGTTTCGAGGCATGAGCAGACGTGTAGTAAAAGCAATGCCAAGTCTGATATTTACAACTGCTTTAGAGGATAATTGTACATCAGTCACATGTGCCATATGCCTTGAGGACTATACTGCTGGTGAGAAGCTGAGAATTCTACCATGTCGTCACAGTAAGTTCACTC
Organism: Cucurbita pepo subsp. pepo; assembly: GCF_057944985.1. Taxonomy (NCBI): domain Eukaryota; kingdom Viridiplantae; phylum Streptophyta; class Magnoliopsida; order Cucurbitales; family Cucurbitaceae; genus Cucurbita; species Cucurbita pepo. The sequence continues at coordinate 16,090,451 of NC_141810.1, read as the reverse complement.
CTTTATTCTAAAGTTGATATTTCCCTGTTATGCATCTATCTTTCATTTGTAGGGATATTAGTTGCAATTTGTGCTGCAGAGAACCTGAATGGTGTGATCAATCTTTCTTCCTTTTTCTTTCTTTTCCGTCTATAGCATAGGGGTCCAACGTTTGGGAATCTGGTATATAATAAATGAACTCTAACTCAAAGCAAAAAGAGTAGCTTTTTTTTTTTTTTTTTTTTTTTTTTTTTTTTTTTTTTTTAAGAATTAATATAAATCATCAAGGTAGTAGTTATCAGTGTCTAGTTAAATCATTGTTACAAGTCCAGTTTAAATTGTCCAAACAAGTTAGAAATATTTTGATTTTATGAAGGCAGTTTAGTCTCCTTTATTTAATTCATGTGACAACCACTTATCATGACCTGAAGCCGTTTGCTTTCTTTAGAAAAGTAAAGTCCCAAAACGATCTGACTTTGCGAGTACAGTACTACTTCACCATTTACCCAAACAAATTTATTAGTTCAAAATAGGTAAAAATAGGTTAGAGTATCTTTATCAACCCTGGTTATGGCTTGGAAAAGAATGTTCTTAAACCCAGTTAGGCTACTTTATGAGGACTAATTTAAGGAGCAGATAATTGGATTTGGAGGCCTTGATTAATGGTTGAGATAACTTAGTTGTTGGAAGACTAGGCAGCAGCTTGCTTGCCAGCCCGAAACTAATGTTTGGTTCATTGGTTTGTCTGCCGTTTAATTAAGGTTGGAGAGTGAAGATATTTCCTGATTTCAATGTTCGAGTAACATAAATGTACCTTGTTTTCCTTATTGCAAAAACACACCAGCAGGATATATGGTTGATTTATATAAGTAAATTAAGAGATAGAATTGGAATAAATAAAGTTGCATTTGTGGAGAGTCATAAAGCGATGCTGCCTTGGTTAAAGCAAGGGCTGTGGGGGCCTGATTAACCAACTTCCTATGTATATATGCACATATTTTTGGGGAAAATAAATCGAATGTTTTCTTTGAATTAGCAAAAAAAATGAACAAAAAAGAAAATTCCTATAATCTTTCAAAAAAACTTCTCGTTTTGTGTTAATTTCAAGAGAAGTATAACTAAAAAGAAAGTTAGAGAAACAACTCCCATAAGAAAAGAGAAACTTATCAAAGTAAAGAATTTCATCCTATCGTCAGTCTGTTCCATTAAAATGTGACAATTCCTTTCAAAGTATGTTATCTGACATAAGGCCTTAAATACATATATCCACGGAATTCTTGTCTTCCGAATCTGTTCCTACTCGAGCCTTGAGAAACTTTGCATCTCTGTCAAAGGCCCATGCTATATGAAATTGCTACATTAAGGATTTCCAACATTCCTTGCGAAAGGTTCAATGGAAAACTTGATAGTAATTAGATGTCAGCTTATCTTGGTTTCTCTTCTGGCCCTTATGTTGTTGCGTTTTACTCTTTGTTGGTTTACACGCGCGCACACACACACTTCAGTAGTAACTAGCAAACAGAACTGTAGTAGTTTCCTTTGACCCTGCGCTTGCAGGATCAAGATTGCATAGGTGGTGGTTATGTACTTTTTTTCGCCTTCTCTGTTCTTCTGGTATGCAATACTCTGGCTACATGCATACCTTTACCTGCATGTGTTTCGTACATATGCCCTAACTAACGTTTGGAGCTGATTTTCAGAATTTCATGCTCTCTGTGTGGACTCATGGCTTACTGCTTGGAGAACCTTCTGTCCAGTCTGCAAGCGAGATGCTAGAACGAGCACCGGTGATCCACCACCTTCAGAATCCACACCATTGCTTTCAAGCGCTCCCAGCTCTGTTGCTTCATCCTCGATATTATCTTCTGTGAGATCATCATTACCACCAAGCTCTGCCATTCAAATATCCCCATCATCTAGATCGCCATCAGTATCTCGGAACCACTCTCTCTCAAGCACCCCATACCTTCAGCAGTCTCTGAGATCCTCCTACCACCAAGCTTCATCCTTGAGCATAAGTAGAAGTTCAGTTGAACTCAGAAATGCATCTTCCCAACGATCTTATGCTTCTCATTTGGTTTCTCCGTATTCCTCATGTTACCCATCCATGTCACCTTTACATTCAAGATACATGATTCCGCTCATTCCAAGTCCAAGCAATGCCTCACCCAGCATCATTGGTTCTTCCAGTCATCAACATAATCCCTTGCATTGCAGCGGGTCAGCTGCAAGCTTTTCTCCGTTTGCTTCGGCTCAGTCTCTTCCTGAATGCTGATACGGGAGCATTGAGAATCGTCTGTGCAGAGATATATGCAGCCCTCTCTTTGTAGAGGGTTGAGGGGTGGGGGGAGATATGGTTGAATTATGCAACATTTGGTATGTAAATCAATTCCTTAGTCCTTGATCGTGTCTGAAACCACCCTGGTTGGCCGGCATCATTGTATATTATTTCATACGATTGCTCCATTTGTTCTTTTAGCTTTGAAGTTTCATTTGTGGTCATGCTGTAGAGGTTTCTAAAATTTAAGTAAAGCAAAGTGTACTCTTGTGGGGGTGGGATTGAAATTGTTTCATGAATTGTGGGATAGATACACCGGAAACGTGGTTTAACAGCTAACCCGGCACATTTGTAATATAACGCTTCTCTCTCCTCCCATTGTTGGAGGCGCCATGGATGGATCCATTTAACAAGATTAGTTGATCCAGGGGGCTTCTGCCTTTCCTCTCGCGAGAATCTTCGTGCCTTTTTTTTGTCTACTTTTTTAGTTCACCTGATGATTAGATTCTTCAAATTCTCTCTAAACCATTCCCTTTCACGGGGGACAGATATAGGGTGTTCTTAGGTGGGGGGGACGGGGCGGAGTGAGAAATTATTTACGAGAAAGACGGGATGAAAAATATTTTCCGTCCTCTTTCTCATCTTATGAATGTTCCTTGTAAGAGTGATAATTTGAACCTCCAACTTAGAAGTTAGAAAAGGAGGAAAATATGAAAAATGGATTTAAAAAATGCATTATTCGTATTTCTATAGATAACTGTAACACATTAATAGAAACATACCATTAAGGATATCATTAACAATGAGTTTTCTTTAACAGTCAAATATAATAGAGAATCTGATTTGGATACTTCCAAATATTAAAGGAAAAAAAAAAGAAAAAGTGGAAGTGAGTTGCAGCAGTCGATTCAATTGAGCCCAAAACCTAAGGGTAACCAAGTAGAAGAGCATTACATTAATAAATATCTGTTCTATTCTCTTTCGCAGAGGCTAAACGGTGCTTGGGAGTTGATCACCAAATTACACATTTCATCAGTTATTTCACAGCCATCGCTTCCAAGATAACTTCATCACTTGCCATGTCTGCTTTTTCTAGGCCGTTCAAAGGTCCTGCTAATGACAAATTCACCAAAATCCACATTCAATCTTCCTTGTCACCAGCCCTATATTCAGTCCTTTCAACATGTGAGTTAGAGCTGCTAGTTTGGTCAGCCTGGTCTCGAGCAGGAGTATCGACTCTGCGATATTCGTTATCGTCATCTTTGGTCCTGTAAAGCATTATTCCTGCAACAATAATTACAATGATGTATACACTCCTGATGCCCATGAGTGAACTTATGAAGCCAATAATTGCAGGACCCGCTACTCTTCTTTCTTCAGTTCTCCCTTCCCTGTATCCTTCAATGAATTTTGAGATTTCAGATGCATAGTCGTTCCCAATGATGCTCTCTGAACCAGTAACCTATCAAACACGACAACAGAAGTTTAACTCCCACAGTATGCTATGCTCGTTCATGTTTCTTTGGGATTTTATTTGAATGAAATGTAGTCTAAAAATGTCAGTAATGCATTTTAAATTACGTGATGCATATGATAAGAAAAATTATAGTCTTCTAATTCTAGAGCCAACTTCACAGCTAGCATAGAATGTAAACGTATGAATATTTTCATCAACGAACAAACACTCAATCAGATTCATAAACAAGAAATGTCAATGACTTTTTGTAATGATAAGGAATAATTTATTAGATGAATGACATACAAGGAAATTACCATACTAAGGCCAACGGAGTGGCAAAAGAATATCCATCAATCAGCCATGCATATGATGGAGTGATAACAACAGAAATAACAGCAGTTGGATTTCTTTAAAATTTTCTTTTAGAACTAATCCTCGTATCTCACAGTAGCATAGTCTCCATGATTTCACTTGATTCAGCTTGTGAACTATAAATAGTTCTTTCAGATCTAGACTAGAATAGTCGTCTCCAGGAAGAAAGAGGAACAGAAATGCTCTACGGATAATCAACTGATTCTTCATCAATAAGGGTATTGACAGAAACATCATCTAAAAAGCTGACCCTTTACTCTTCGAAAAAACGACGAGAAAACACTCACTCGACTATGTCAGTATGAGTGGTTTTAAGCCTAATCTAGTATAAAGAATCTTTAGAACTATAGTCTGTTTTAAACCAAGCCAAAAACCATATAAATCATAGTACTTGCGGAGCAACAGAAGTACTACCATCTTAGTAAGAAGAGTACAGAATATAAGAATAACATCACCTTTGGACTAACTCTACTTCTCACTTTCGCAACTTCATCTGTTTTTTATCAGAACGGCTTCAACTCCTAAAAAATGAATTTCTTGAGGATTCCTAACTTTTTACTGACCTCCTGGGAAGGAATGAAAAAAATGTTTCCTATACTCAATAGCATTCTATCTTCAATTTGGGTAGACTTTCTAAACACTGGACAGCAACGCACTGTAGATGTAGAGTCTAGCTTGGTTGGATCTCCAACTCCCAGCAAAGCTTTAACAAGGTGAAAAGGATTTATAAATAATCTAACAAATATTGTCCCTTGAAGAAGGTGAAAAGGACAGCAACCTCGTGCCATTTGCCAATGCAAATATCATTGTTGGACCATGGTTACAATCTTCTGAGTTTAATCTAACCTCAATGAAACTCTTCATCGAACTACTTACCACGGGCTCTGCCTTTTCAGCTTTCCAAGGAGAATCCAATAAAATTTCCTAAAAGGAAACTGCTTTCATTCAAGCTTTGGTTCTGGTTCCTTATTAGCTATGTCTACTTAATCCTCTAAAAAATAACTATTTTTCTCCTGTGAACAATAGCGAGCTGAGTAGATAGGCTGAAGAATATTAATTCTAAACTGTCTAAAGCTATAGCAAACTACTTCTAATCTCATTTGAAACTCAATGCTACGGTTCAGATATTTGAGAAAAACTCATCTTGCTGCACAATTTAGTGGAACTTGAGTAAATAATTTTTTCAAAATCATTAAACCTATTAAAGAAAACTTGTTTCTTCGACTAGATACATGCATGAGTTATTATTGAACGTTATCACATATGGATGTCAAAATCTAATCGAAATGATTTAATGAACATGATATACAGTATCATTTGCCTTCAAAGAGGACTTACCATTAAGTAATCGTCTTTCCCATCCCAAATGACCATTTTTGGCAGTGTGGTCTTCTTGTCTCCGAATGAATCAGTAAATTCTCCCCACTGTTTAGACCCAACATAAGCGAACACCAATTCACGATTTGCAGATGCAGCAGCCTTTAATAAAGTGATTAAATTCTTTGTCTGGTCATCATCCTCATCCTCCACAATTGTGAGCGCAATTTTCCTCTCGTCATCTTTTAGTAGCTTAAGAGTGTCGTAGTTTATGGGCAGAACGAGAGGGAGCATGCTTTGTTTTATGAATTCCTCCAAGAATTGTTCTGTACAGTTCAGAAAGAAAGACTTAAACCATTTTATCTAGAGTACATAACATATCAACGACAGAGAGTTAATCCCTGAAAGATGAACGTTCATGCACCTGAAGTTCTATATATACACAACTACACGTACAAGAAATGTTATTGGGATGTTCAAGGAAATGGTAAGAACTCAAGCAGGCCTAGCAACAGATCAGAATTCAAGCAGTTGGGAACTTAGCTTCTTTAAGAGTTCATATAAATATCAATAATCTCTGATCTCATAAGCCTCCAAGCCACATATGTTCCTTCCGGAAAATTCTTTAGAGTTCCAACTTTTTCCTTGAACAAGTGACTTAGCCAGTGCAAAAATAATACTAACATTCCTATCAACGATGCATGAAACATTCAAAAGAATGTAAACTTCTAATGCCAGATTCAAGAAATTAAGTAACTGTTACATTAAACAATCTAGGTAACTTGATAGATTAGGGTAGTTGATAGACAAACCAACCTTCAAAGGGACCATAAAAAATGCTCCGTTCATTGTTGTAACTTGGATGGATAGAAACCAAAGCAGGAACTTTATCAAAATCATAAGACACCATGATATCCTCTGAGAAACCCTTTGCCACTGAAAACCAGGCCTTCTTCTTGTAATTAATAGCGAATTTAGAAATAACAGACTCATCTAAACCAAATCCCAAATAGATAGGGAAGTAAGGCCCTGCAGCTTCAACAAACTCATTAATTGATGAGTCCGACTCGAGAATTGAGACGTCTGGAGCAACAAATTTCTTCAGATAACGGACGATTAACTCCGCTTTCCTTGGTCCATAATAGTCTACTGGGATGCCATGCATGAAGATCTTGATTGTAGGATAGGCACTACAAAAGAAATATATGTTAATGTAGTTAGAAGAGAATCATGGTTTACCCTTTGCTAATGAATACCAGGGGAATGGTCTCCTGGAGATTGGTACAAAAAGGCACAACTAAACTCCAAACTTATTGCAAATAAACCAACATAGTTTATTACATTGAACATATGAATAAGAGTCAGTGACATACTCAACGTCATATTTTTTAGCAAGACCAGTAAACTTGTCAGCGTTCACTTTTGCTAGAACTACAGGCTCCTTCAATTTGGCAAGCTGAGGTGCAGCAGCGTCCAACTACACAAACGGAGAAAAAAATTAAGATAAGAAAAGAATGCATACTCAGAATGGCTGCAGAGTAACATTCGCAGTACAAATAATGAACCATGCTAAGCAGACCGACAGCCAAGAACACTAGTAAAGAACTCTACAAGTAAATTCCCAATCGCTGACAATCAAAGGAAATAGAGAGATTTTAAAGCTTGTTAAGTGATAGTATCGCAGAGCAAAGTGTCATAATCTACAAACTGGGAGTCTATGATGCCTAAATAAATTTATAAAGAAACTTCTACCTACAAATCCTCAACACTAATCTGGATTCCGGAATGAAATCAAACTATGTCGGCGAAATATACAATTGAGAGTATCAATACGCAGGATAATCTAAAAAATGGAAGAGAGGATACGAGGGGAATAAGGAACCTCTGGAGAAAGACGCTTGCAGTGGCCGCACCATGGGGCGTAAAAGTCGACCAATATGTAATCAAATGATGAAATGGCGAGATCGAAATTGGATTCGTCGAGCTCCAACACCTTTCCATCCGCCGAGAGCGGCAGGTCCGCGGTCGAAAAGGAAGAGGATGGGAGTGATAAGAGTGAAACGAGGACAAGCACCAGCACTTGCCATGATCTCTGCATCTTCACAGTGCTCAATCTGACGATCATCATCTCTATCGTTCTCCTGCCTTCGATTCTTTTTTTTCCCTCTACTTTTAGCAGCTGTTCTTTGTGATGCAAAATCTCCAAGTTTGATTCATTTCTATGAAGCAGATTTCGTTTTGTTACAAAGTCAGATTTGGCTCCATCACAATTTTCTTTTACTCCTTATTTCTTTTCTTTTCAATTTTTAAAAATATTTTCTATTTCCGTAAAAAAAAAAAAAAAAAAAAAATTAATTTTGCTATAAAATAATCAAAATTAACCCTAGATTGGTGTGGTAATGTTATAATTTTAACTGAAAAATAAAAAAGACATTAAACTAATTATTTTTATAATAAATTTATTTAGAGGACGAATTAACACAAAAATTAAATCAATCGTAAAAATTACATCATATATTTCAATTAATTTACTTTTACCATTAATTTTTTCGCTAAATAAAATTGTAAAAATAAATATTTTAAAGTGAAAGTGCTTCTGTTTTATGACGGATTTTATAAATTACCGATTTATATATCAAGTTTATGTTACTTAAAAAAAGTTTTTAAAGTAATTTTCTTTTTTTTTAATAACGTTCCATAAATAAATAAGTAAATAAATAAAATAAATATTATGGAATTATGTACGTACCTAGAAGCGAAATATGAGAGTGTGAGAGTAGAGAAAAATAGATAAAATTAATGAAGAAAGTTGTTATAAGATATTTACATTCCGAAAACCAGAAAAGTGGCTTACTAAAATGTGGGTAGCAGTGGAACTTATATTATCAGGATTTGTATCCCTTTTCTACATAAAGAAGAGGCACAAGTATAGTATATAATCTCACTTATATGCTGGGTCACTGGAACATAACATGTCTCACCCTTCCATCCCCATGCCTACGCAGGTTCACGAGGTCGAGTGGCCCAGAGGGAGCTCAGAATACGGAGACGGTGGAAGTACTCGCCTAAAGCGACCAACCCTTGCGCCGCTTGTTTGGTACTTAGGATGTGGGACATTCTCTTCAAAGTTTGTTGCCTCAGATGGTCTGCCTGTTCCAGAAAAGAGTAGCACACACTCGGCTGAACGAGTGAGGGTTCGGGTTCGGGTTCGGGTTCGGGATCAAACCAAAAAACTTACTCATCATCATACTCTAGGATGAAGATCAGTCCATAGTGAGAAGAATATGCATTACATTACATACCTGCCTTACCAAGCTCTCCAATGCTTCTGCTTTCTCCATTCCATCACCCATCTCAGAAATATAGCTTCCTATAGGATCGCTGGCAATGCTGAGGGATAGATTCTGGTGCAGTTTTTCCATTCCCTGTGAGAGCGCGTCTTCAGCTTGCCGAGACGACTGCTGCAAATTGTGGATAGCACTCTGTTGTTGTTCATTTAATGCCTCAAAGTACGGCGTCAGCACCTGTTCCGACTTATCAAACAACACATTACATAACATAACATAGCATAACATGCTTCTAATGTAACCAAAAAGAATTATCAAAGATCGAGCTAAGTGTGAGGTAAGTCGTTACGTTTAGCAGCTCCGATGGCCGAAATCCTCCAATCCACAGGAAAAAACGCTCTGCTGATGATCTCCATACACCAGACATTAAATAGAAAACATCAGCCTTTGCAGCATTGGCTTTCATGCAAAACAGATTATGGTAATGGTTTAAGCTGCTTTCCACTAAAATTTTGAGTTCTGTATCAGTTATTATATGAACTTGCTGCAATGCCTTTCTGAGTTCAGTGATCTGTCTCTCTTGCTTTTCAACCCAGTGATTGTATTCTAACTCAAATGCAGCAATCCCTGGAAGTTTATACCACAAATCTCAGATTGGAACCAGAGAAATAAGGACCTTCTGCCGTTCGATTCGCGAACAACAGAAGTATGTTAACATTAGGAAACCGTTTAGTCGAACGATAAAGAAACGAAGGAAGGCTAAGCCTTCCAGGTAAGCTCAACTGGTTAATGAAAGCTCTAACTTATTAGACATGGAATCACAAACCTGGGTTTACCAATCTGCTGAATCCCAAGTGGCTGGTATCTGCTAAGCAGCTCGCTGTGTATACACCCTGCAACAAAGAGTTCGTGTTTTAATTGGATAAGCAATAGAGATTGTGTAAGAAAAGATGACCTCCTGTAACAGCTCAAGCCCACCGCTAGCAGATATTGTCCTCTTTGGGTTTTCCGTTACGGGATTCCCCTTAAGGTTTTTAAAACGTGCCTGCTAGGGAGAGGTTTTCACACCCTTATAAGAGATGCTTCGTTCTCCTCTTCAACCGATGTGGGATCTCACACCTCCATTCCATCTTACCTTCTGTTTGGTTCTTTCTAGCTCCTGCTCCAACTGTGCCAGCTTCAAACGGCTAGTTTCTAACTGCTGTACATAAACCTGCAAGACAAACTTCAATAAGTCCTCAAATCATATATCAGATATCAACAAAAACTCGTACAGATGATTGTCTTTCAGCACCTTTTTCCTCATACGGCTTTTACGAGCTGCTTCTCGATTTTGTGTTAAACGTCGTTGTACCTGCATATGTGTATTGGATGATGTACACAGAATTTAGTGCAAAAAGGATGAAAAGAACAAAGGAAATGAAGATTATACACGAGAGAGAGAGAGAGAGAGAGAGCTTGCTTGGACTCTATTCACCTTATCATCGATTGGCTTGTTCGTTTCTTGACTGCTCTCGTGATGATCCATCGATTCGAAAGGAACGAACTCAGGCTACAAAGTCAGGAAACAAAAATTACCAGAATCCAACAACAAGAGAACAACCTTGGAACTCAGATTTTCTAACAAAGACCCAATTTAGAGTATTCTCACTTTATTGTCTACACAGTCGTCCACTTTTATACTAGGCGATATGCTGGTATCGAGTCGAGTACCGAAGGCATTACCCCATGAGTTGATCTGGTGAAATGGCTCATAGATGCCCATCCTTGATGCATAGAGCTGAGCTGATGAAGAGCTCATACTCTGCTGACCAATCATAAGAGTAAAATGGACTGAAAAGATGGAAAAGAGAAACAAATGTAAGAAGTGAAAAAGTAAGACAATACAGACATCTTCCAACTTCGAAAAAGGTATGTCGGTCATACAGAATAATTGATATAAGTGAACTACAAAGCTGATCATTCCATAGCTTCTATCACATTTCTAATCCCCCTACTTTCACTCCAAAACAAAATTGAAAACTGGGTTTCTAATCACGAATCAAATTCAACTGAATTATGAACACAACACTTCAAATTTCCATCAGTTTCTCCCACAAAAGTCACATAGAAACAAGCAAAAAAGAGAGCCAAACGTGTAATTCTAGTAATTCTAAGCAGTAACAGAGACGAGAAGATTGGCAGCAGCACAGCAGGAAGAAGAAAGGGCCAAATTCAATTCTGGAAAGCAATCCAAACCCAGAGAAGAATAGGAGGAAGAACACGAGGTTACCTGAGTGTAAGCGTAAGAACAGTTGAAAATGAGCAGAGGAAGGTCTGAAATAGTGAGCAGATGATGAAACAAGGAGTGAAAACGATGCGGCCTTCAAAATATAATAAAATAGAAAGGAAATGCAGTTCCTCGCTCATTCACTTCCCTGTGAGTTGGAAAGAAACACAAAGAACAAGAAAGCAACTCAACAATGGAAAATAAAAAATGATACACAACCTAACTTATATATACAACTTTCCTTTTAACTTTTGCTTCATCCGCCCCTTCTCTCTCTCTCTCTCTCTCTCTCTCTCTCTCTCTCTTCCTTTTCCTCTTTGTTTTTTAGCTCTAAATGCTACTGTCAATCAGCTGTTAACGTCGTTATGACCTCACTCCCCACCATCGCAGGGTGGAGCTGCCGTCGCCATTGCAACTACGCGGATTCCTTTTTCGCCTTTTTTCTTCTCCAAGGATTAAAATATGTATAAATCAGATAGACAAACCCTCAATAATTCCGCTTTAAACTACGCAATTTGCTTACCCTACGCTTGTCTTTCCGGCGACGTCGCCATTTCCGGCGGTCCGCCATGAATCTACAGTCCCGAGGTTGATCTGGATGACCAAACCTGCAGATAACTTTTTGGAATAAACTTCTAAAACTGTCCCCTGTGGAGCCCTTTCATATTGGGCCCAGCCTTATTAGGGCACGAAATTTGGATCGCCCTTCTCATATTCGTCAACTCTTCTATAACATCAAATGAACCATCCATTTCCGCCATAGATTCGGAGCTTTTGAAGCTTCTCGCACAAAATCCCCACAAAATCCCCAATCCCCCCCTAATACCCCAATTACTAAGATCTGGCTTCCAAAAGAGAAGGATAGTTTATTATATATGTGGGGAGGAATTAAGAAATATATTATATTAAAAACTAAAGTAAATTACACTTCGGCTGATTAAGCATAGCTTTAACTAAACATTAGTTCGTTCATTCAATTCACTCTGAGCTAAGGCCGCCATTGATGAGCAAGAGGAAGCTGTTAGGGCTTCCATTAACAATTAAAATTGAAGGTTCGAAAAGAGAATATGGGGATTGAATCCTTTCTCAACTGCTAACAATATTTTCTTGATTTTCATTCACTAGAAAAACGTCACGTCTCATCTGTTGCTTCATTGGGGCATTGTTATTCCACTTCGATGATGTAATATTCTTAAACGAATGAATAACATTAGATATTAACTTCAAAGAAAAAAATAAAAATGCCACCATGTTTGACTGTCAACTTCATCCCAAATCAATCCCTTCATCCCAAATCAATCCCATCAATGGATTCCATTTCTTTTTTGTTTTTCCATTTTAAACACCGTTTCTAAGAAAATGGGGATGCTCCAATTCTTTTGAAACTTGAAGAACAAATATTAATTATGACCGAATTAATGGACCAAACTTATTTTCTTTTCAGTTTTTTTTTTTTTTTTAATTATTATCAAGCTCGAATTCCTTTTAAATGAGATGCTAAAATTGTAAATAAATAAATAAATAAAAAGTTTATTTGTGCATTTATTGGATGAAAAAGCATTTTCCATCTATATTTGGACTGACTTGTCCACCATCCTATCTTTTTCTCTTCTTTTTTCCTCTTTTTTTCTTTTATGTCTTTGTTTCTTTTCAAGTGCAATTTTAATTCATAAATAATTATTAAAAAATGAAAAAATTTGAAAAGGAAAAGGAAAAAGAGATTTTTCCAAGGTAAATATGCATAACTTGTATATTAAAAGTGTGACAAAATTACGTATGTAAAAAGATTTATATGATAATTTATTTCATATTTTGGAAATTTTAGCGGCCTATATTTGTATATAGTCTGCCCGTAAATAGTAATAAGATGAAATTGATTTAATTCAAAAAAAAAATTAAATTATTTAAAATATCATACTTATTAAACAATAAATTATTATATAAAATTATTATTTATTGTTATTTCTATAAACAATAAATAATGCATTAAAAAATAAATATATATTCGAAACCGAGGTAATGATTGATTGTATAATTCATAAATTATTTTATAATTTCCTTAAGATTCATATATTTGAAAATTACATCATTAAAGCATGATTCAATTTTCTTATAATTTTTCCTAATATATTTAGCAGGGAATCTGTTTAGAAATTACAATTTAATAAGTTAAAATTATTTTAATAATTTGATTTAGTAAAAAAAAAAATTAGCAAAAATGGATTGGAGACAGGCGGAGGCAGAGATTACGTCAAAAATGAAAAAGAAAAAAAAAGGAAAATGAAAAGAAAAAATTGGAGAGACGTCAACTTTTTGGAGGAAAGGAAAAGGCAAGGCAGAGAAAAGCATGCTTCTTTTGCTTCGGATATTTGGTCGCATCAATTCATAATGCACACAAAACAATGTCCAACACACCTAAACACTTCACTTTTTATTCTAATTTAATTCCTCATTTTTTTAGTTTATCTCCAAAATCTTTTCAACTATTAATTTAATTCAAATTCATAAAATAGAAAAATTAAGATGAATAGTATATGTGACGGGTCAAAGCAAATAATATCTATCAACGACGTGTTTAGGTTGTAACAGTATGACCTTTTTAATATAAAATTGAGAACACAGGAATTCAAGCCTTCAACCTAAAGAGGTACTAGAGGTCAATTACCACTGAACTATGCTTGTTTTGACGACTCGTAAACTATGTATATTGATTTTTTTTTATTAAAGTTTATGAACTAAATTGTTATCTATCTTAGAGAGTAACATTTTATTTTAATGAAAATGTAAAGAAAAAGTAATGTTTTGTTGAATAGAAGGTGTGTTATAATACTTAAAAATAAACACTTGCATTATTAAACCAAGAAAACACTGGAGAATCTACGGGTCTCTCTCCTTAAATTTATAGAGAGAATCTTTTGATATCTTTCGTTTAATATAGAATATGGCAAAGGTGATAATGAATTTCACTTTGATCATCACTTTATACAATAATATTAGTAACAAGAAAATATATTATTGATTTTAGTTTTTTCTACATTTATTTAAAGCTATAATTTCAATTTTTTCATGAGAAATAAAGAAATCAATTAATAATTAAGTAATAAATTAATTTATTAAATTTAAACTACAATAGATAATTAATATTATTAATTCATGAACGACCACAACAGATAACGAATTCTATCAATTTGTACTTGAGTTTTGTTTTATTCTCTTTAATTTCTATTTAAAAAGAAGAAGAATTAATATGATAATCATAATATTAGTAAATGAGGTTAATTAATTAATTAATTAATTAATAGTTAAAGAGGTGTGAAAATGCAATGTATTCTTGGAATGTTGTATTTGGTGGTGCAAGAGAAGGAAACACTCTCAACCATTGGATTTGCTTTTTCTTTAAAAAATTCTTCCTATTTGTGTTGTCTCCATGTGGTCTCAATAAAGTTTTTTTTTATTTTTATTTTTAATATAAATAAAGAAAACCTATTTAGACTCTTAACTAAGGAAGAGAGCCAAATAATTGAGAGTTTTGTGTTTCATTTTTTAACAAATCCATTTTCATTTATGGGAGAATTTAGCAATCAATTTTACATCATTTAATATATTATCGATAGAAGAATATTAAAAAAAAAAAATGCCTTTATTTATATATAAAATAATAATAAAAATAATAATAAAAAAAAAGTTTAGATTGATTCTTACTTAAGGAAGAGCCAAATAATTGAGTAAGTTAGAGATAGGAAGAGAAGACACATAAGGTAAGGTAATGCATCCAAAGAAACAAAATAAAGCAAAAGAGAAAAAGGGAGGGAAAAAGGGAGCAAACCTTTTAATGTTAAAGTTAAGAGTGATGCATTTGCCACCCAAAACCCTAATTTATATATAAATCCATCCCTTTCAATTCCCCCACAAAATTATTGCCTTTTTATTTTATTTAAATCATCGTTTTCATAATTCAATTCTTAATTTTAAAAAATAGTTGAAATAGTTTAATGAACACAATAATATTATATATATATATATATATATTTTAAAATTATCCAAGCCCGTTAATAAGTTCACACATCTATGGGTATGCTCCATGACTTGGAAACGAAAAGATGGGCCATCTTCGGCCCAATAGTTAGGAATGGGCCGGGCCAGCTGGTAATGGGCTTGGGATTTAGTATAGAAATTTATGTAATAGAAACGTCCCCACACCTAACCACTTTTCTTTTTCTGTCCATATGCAGTTGACGCCGCAGCTTGAAATAGACGCTTTCTCAGAAATAAAAGTATAAGGAAACAACTTTTAGAAAATTACTATACTTTTTTTTTAATAAATAAAGAAGTTCAGGTGTGTTTAATATTTTTTAAAATCATTTTTAAATGGGGATAATTCTGAGGTGTGGTATAAAGGAGTAAGTAATAAGAAGGAGTAAGTAATAAGAAGGAGTAAGTAATAAGAAGGAGTAAGTAATAAGAAGGAGTAAGTAATAAGTGGGGAATTTGATTATTATGTATACATAAAAAGAGGAGATGTTTTAGGATATGAAAGAAAGGATAGGAAGAATATATTCTATATGAAAAATAAAGTCCTAACAATTTGATGCTCTTATTCTATTCCCACCATCACCTCCATCCATGCTCATAATCTCCTTAACCCTCATCTTCTCGCTCTCTCCAACGCGATCAAATCCGACGGCTGTAAATAAAACACGTCGCAAATTCAAAACTCACTCAACACTGTCACACTCTCTTCATTTTTCTTTTTCGATTCACAATACATTGATTCTCCGCTCTCCTTTTTTTTTTTTTTCCATTCTTCATTTTCTCTTTATTCCTTCTTTCCCGCTGTTTTCTCTCTCGTTTTCTTTCAGTTTTTTCCTGAAAACTTCTTGCCTCGCTCAGCTTTTCTTGCTGCACTTCAGGTACTTCTCGCCTACGTTCTTCTCTATTTTCTTCGTCTTCGTTTTCTTCTTCTTCTTCTTCTTCTTCCTTTTTCTATGTCTTACTAATTAGGTTTTCAGATCTGTAAGAAATGATTCTAGGTTTTTTATTCTGCCTGAATCTTCGTTTTCCTCTTGTTTCTTTGTTTTACGAGTTTGACTGTTTTCTTTTATGGTATCGCGGTTGCTTCGACTGGATTTCGAGTAGATCTAACTGTGTACGTTGTTTTTGTGTTCTCTTTGTTTGCAGGTTCTCTGGACCGTACAACAATGGAGACCGCAACTTCTTCTGTTCATCAGCGTTTGCTGCTAGCGTGCGCCGGAAGCACTTCGGCCACGCTGCTTGGCCTCGTCGCTATGGCCGAGTTACTTGCTTCGTCTCAGGTGAAGTTACTGCTCTTTGTTCTTTCAACTTCGTTAGTGATCGTGTTTGGCATATTGATTCTGTTTTCGAGTATTCTATTTTCTTCCATTTTTTATGAGCTTTTGAATT
Source organism: Cucurbita pepo subsp. pepo (assembly GCF_057944985.1). Lineage (NCBI taxonomy): Eukaryota > Viridiplantae > Streptophyta > Magnoliopsida > Cucurbitales > Cucurbitaceae > Cucurbita > Cucurbita pepo. Next base: position 16,074,069 of record NC_141810.1, on the reverse strand, counting down.
TTTTTTTTAGAAAAGGTTAGAAACCGAAAATGATTTGAAATCAGAATAATACGTTTTGAATTGTTTTTACGATACGAAAGTCGACATCTCGCGAGGACGATGTTAAGGTTTAAATTCTATGGTGCCTACTTTTCAACTTTATTCTTTTTTTTTTTTTTTTTTTTTTTTTAACTTTTAAAATTTTATTTTATTCTTAAAACTCAAACTTGTTTCACCTCAAAATTTGTTAAGTTTTTTAGTTTATATACTTAAAAAAGATTTTAGTCTTACTTTTATTTTAATTTATTAGGTTAATGATGTTCTTTAATTCAACCATTTAATGATATATTGACAGTAATAGAAACAACATTTCAACCTGAATAAGTTAAAAGACGTATATTATTAGAAAAAAAACAGATTTGAGACGGATAAATTGATATAAAAAATAAAATAGTTACTTTTTAGAAGTTTAAGAACTGGAGCAAATTAGAATAAACATTAGAAAAATTAAGTTCAAAATCAACTTTTTAAAAGTTGGAAGATAAAAGTATAACAAACTTAAAATTTAAAAGATTAAAATGGAAGTTGAACCATTCCTGAAGTGTAAATCATATTTTTGTCTTATTTATACTCTAGTTATTTCAAACCTATCATTTCACGAATGATGAGACTCCCAAAGTTGTTTTGTCCTTTGGTATTTAAATGTTTTTGCAAACGTTTTTTTTCCTTTTAAAAGTGAGAAATACTTTGTTTAAACCTTTGAATTTTTAAAATAATACACTTCCATTTTTAAAAAATTGAAAAAATACCTTACAATTAGTTGTAAATACTGTCTAAAAAATATTCTTAAAAATGTATGAGAACTGCCCTTAAATTTTTAGAAAAATGTTTTAAAAGATTTTATCGTAAGTATTCTTAAAATTGAAGAGAATAGTTGATCTATGAGTTTCACCTCTTTTAAAAAAAAAAAAAAAAAAAAAAAAATCTAAAATACAAACTTTTTAAAGAAATAAAAAATACTCTTCTAAAATACAAACTTTTTTAAGAAATAAAAAATACTCTTGAAAATGTATGTTAACTTTCAAATGTCCTTATATTTTTAGAAAATTGTTTTAAAAGATTTTATTGAAAGTATTTTTAAAATTGAAGAGATAGATGATCTATGAGATATAATGGTAACGAGATATAATGGTACGTTTTTTGTTCATATATTAACAATAATAACATTTATATTTTTCTATAAATCTTAAACGTGTTAATACTATACTTAAAAGTTCTTGGATAAAAGTCGTACTAACGATAATATTGAACTTTTTAAAAAAAATTTAAGAGCATTTATATAACTTTTTAAAGTCTATTGATAACTTTTTTTAATACTTTTGAAAGTTTGAAAGGCAATTTTTGTTTAAAATTAATCATAATGTTATTTCTTTTAATGTTATATCTTTTAACTTCATTAAAATTTAAAGTTATCATTCAAACTTTTGAAAGTTTTTTTTTTTAAGACAAAAGTATGAATAATTTATTTTTTTATGAATTTAGCTAGTATTTTGATTTTTTGCTTAAATATAAATTTTTATCTTAAATTTGTTACTGATTAAAATATTCTATAATATTTGTTGAAGTTGATTTATTTAAATGAAACTAACTTTAAAATGATTATTTTCGTGGTCAAAGATTTAGAATCCTCCTAAACTTCATATACTGTTAACTCAAAATAACAAAGTAATAATAATATTAATAATAACAATAACATGAGATGAGTAAATTATAAGTCAATAACGAACCGCTAAGTTCTTGTTTTCATGAAAATCTCTCCTTAGTCAGTAGTTTAATTTGATAAAAACATTTTTATACGTCGTCATATTTTCAATGAACTTTAATTTACAAAGCTAGCAAGAACTCGAATGGGAAAAAATCAATATTTAAAGGATGATAGTTAATAATAAAAAGAAATAGAATATAAATAAAATTGAAAATTTTCACACACATTACGAGTATAACAATTTATTTCGCCTTTTTCTTAAATCTTATATTTATAGATTAAGAATTGTACTACGTTTAATTACGTTAAACTTGATAATAAAATCATTATTTGAATTCACAAACAATGAATGTTAATAGATTAAGAATTGTACTACATTTAATTACGGTAAAAAAGTCTCAAATTCAAATTTTAATATAACAACTAACAATTAAAAAAAATATACAACCTAATTTCTAACTTGAATATTATTGTAATAGTATGAATTTTGTAAAGTAAAATGTTGCTATGAATTGGGATGAGGGAGATTGAAGGTTCCAAAAAGTAGAATGGAGATTACAATTGCTTTAGAAACTCTACCTATATGTATACAGGGAATCCCCACCTTGAACCCTGTATAAACCGGGAATTTCTGCATCGTTTGGGGTGGGATTCCATAGAGTCCAACCCTTCGAATAAAATGTACATTTCTAGAAATGTTGGGTATGCATGGTGCAATGCATCATAATATACATGTACTTCAAGACTGATGCGGAAGTCTTCTGCAGACGACCTAAACAATCAATCCTAGTGCGTTCATCCTAAATTTAAGAAAGTAATATGGTTATTATACCTTGATACCCTGCAATTTTGTTTTATATCTATATAATTTGTGGCTCAACAGTGCCTTTCCTCCCCCATCTGGCTTTATTGAGGCCACTAAGGAAGGAATCACATGCAGGGGCAATGCACCGGTTTCCGGAGTTACTGTTTAATATTTCTTTTTTATTCATTCTTGTCATCCTTGTTCCTATTTTTTGGTGACCCACAGTAGTTGCTCTTTCTTGTATTTGGTTTAACTCGCTGATGGAGCATATCTTTCTGGCGTGATTCAAATTCATTTTTCATCATCTAGTTCCTGGTTCCGAATGAGATGGATGCCATTGCTGTATTCAACAAGAAAAGGAAATTCACTTCCGGGAAACGTCAGACTGGAGGAGACAATGAAAATCAGAATAACGACAGTGATAACGAACACGGAGATGAACAAGATGCACTTGAAAATGGAGAAGATGGTAAAAATGCTCCCACTAAAGATGGTGCTAATGGAGGGGAAGAAGCTAGCAACGATAACGGGGATGGTGGAAGTGAGAACAGTGGTGATGGTGGTGGGGATGAAGATGACGACGACCACGACGACGGTGGAAGCGAAGAGAATGATGAAGACAATAAAGAAGACGAAGAGGATTTCGATGAAGAAGACGTAGAGGAAGACACCTTTGAAGGAGAAGACGATGAAGAAACCCTCCCACCACCAAAGAAGAGAAAGAAGTAAAAAGGGGAAATCCAATCAAGAAATATGCGAACTACGCAAGCAAGTTTCTAATTATCTTTCCAAACCAATGACACTGATTCCATTTTGTTGTACCTTTCGGAGACTAAAAGCTCTCAAGACACATTGCTGAGCCAATTTAACTTAAACAAAGCAACCGCTATCCTAGTAGTATCGTAGCGTTTGTAAGCTGATAGTTTATGTTAAAGTTCCTTTGTTCAATTCAACATTGTCTAGAAAGGCAGAGGTTTCTATGATATCAAGTGCGTGCTAATTCCAGTTGCAACATTTTATGAACCGCGAAATTTTCTTATATTAGAATTTGTGTTCGGTGAAATCAATTTTGTGGAGTGGATGGGTGGGTGTTTCAACCTCCTAATAAAGTCATCACCATCAATGGGAATGAGCTAACTTAACTTAGAAGGCCAATTTCTATATACATTTGAAGAACATCCCCACAAGCCAACTCCTTGTCTTTCCAATATCTAAGAAGATGGTGATGGAATAGCGATGGGTTATCCTAAGTGTAAATAAATCCAGATAAGATGATGAAATAATAGAAGTTCTAAACATAAATATGTTCAGGGATGTACACCTTTTGAAGTCTCCGTAATTACAGGTTGAAAGAAGATCACACATCGGGTAGTTCCAAGTGCTTCTCTTTCTCGCGTTATCTCCATATGCCTGTTGTGATACCAAATCTTATTATAATCGTAGAAGAACAAGGGAATGTGTATTGAGTTTCTGAAAATGATAATATTACATGGACTACAAAAGGTTAAAAGATTTAATAAAAGAATGGGGTTAATGCTGGAGAGGTTGGAGGTAATGCAATGCAAAACTACTCTATTTTGCATCACTTGGTGTTTGTTTATATTTAAATGAGCTGAAATAGCATCACTTGGTGGCAACTTAAAGAAACTAAAAGGGGCAGTGTTAGTTTAGTTACCCATTAAATTACAGTTTGGTGGCATCGATGAACATTGCACGAGTCCAATGCTCAATGTCTTCAGCTTGGGAAGGCGGAGGAGGAAAAGTTGGATGTTCTATGAGGTCCCACCCTTCAATGGTGGAATCATTCTTTCTGGCATCAGAAAATTCAGTGGCATAAAGATAACTCGAAGCAGAACTTGGATGGTTACTCTCATAATTGGTTTTCTGCATTAAGACACAAAAGGAAATAACAAAACCAAGACCTTAATGCAGATACGCAGACAGAGTATAATCATTTGCTAAGATAAGAGGTTGAATAATGAAAATAGTGCATCCGTAAAATGAAACTGAACATAACATAGGTTTGAGTCCCCTAGGGACAACAGAGGAGATCTACAGTCCTATTTTATGTTCTCCTTTAGACCCTCTTTTTTAGCTTATCCAGGTTATCAACTCGCTTCCCGCTTCGTGGTATGAACCTTTTTTTTTTATATTTTTATTTTAGAGAAAGTAAAACCATTACCTTAAACAAATGGAATGACAAAAGAAATCTTAGCAACCAATAACAAAAACACACTTAGTTGGAAGTCAAATAATAAATAGAGAGCTAACACAAGCATCTGAAAGGGAACTCCAAGATAAAGCCACTTAAAACTTTACAGTCACAAAGCTCTAACCTTACCACCATCTGTTAGCAAGTAAAACTTTTCTGTTTCCCTCCAGATCATCTAAATAAGGCCCCTATCCTCTAAAGAACATTAACCTGCCAGTTTCTATCATCAAGCCAACCCATCACCATTCTTTCCTAATGTTCTCCTCTGTCTATTACTCTTCTACCGAACACCTCCCCTACCCCGCTATCGGACTTTCTCTTCTCCTAAACTAGTGTAAGGGTGTACAATTTTCTACGATTTTTTAACCTTGTGCACATGTGAAGGTGTAAAAATTTTCCACCAAACTTGAAATAACCAAGGTATACAATCCAAATGAGAGTCATCTTTAAAGGTAGGGAAACAGTAATGACAGTTTCCATTGATTTAAAACGGTCAGATTCTTTAATAACAGATGATGGGGGAAAGAGTAAATAATGAAACCAATAACTTATTGATGCAAGAAACATAAATCGACATCAAGTTGCAAATTCATACCATTATTTGTGAATGTGCACTCTCTAGCAGCATGCTGGATGAAATGGAATTCACGTTCCATGCAGATTTGTTCAGCTTCTGAACGTGCTTAGGTGACCTTGAATGCAGAAGATATAACCATGTCTATCAGGGTAAGCCGTATGACAAAAAAAAAATTATCTATATAAAAACATTTTTTCATTTCTCATACACCAAACAAAACATAGTGATGAAATTTCAAATGTCAGGGAGAGGCTTAAAAGTGAAAAATGGATGGAAATACCTGGACGAAGCCATTTTGAGGGAAAAAACAGAACGCACTTCCTTGGATGAAGAAAGAGTAGCCAATAATTTAGCAAATGCTTCAAAAGTAGAAGCTTCAGAAGGAACGTCTAAATAAAGAGAGTTATAGCAGTATGCGGTGATACATGCTACACTTTTCTTGAGGAGGGCAATCCCTGTCTGCAAATCCTTGTGTGTTTCAATTGAATGTGCAGAAGCGGAGGAATAATTGAAGCTCTTATTTTCTAGTGAACTTAAATGTGGTTTCCTCTCTGATTCCAATGAAGCAACACCAAAGTTACTAGAGCTTTTATCAGACCATGAATTTTCCCCACTTGTTGAACAATAGTTTTGACGTGGTATAAAAAGTGGATACTCATTGCTGCAAAATTCATCACTTTCAGTCAAAAAGTTACCAAGACTTGGCAATGCAGATCGCAAATTCAACCAACTTACCTTTGCGAAGATGGACAAGCGTCCCAATATGAATTCCTTTGCCATATGCGTGAACAAGAACCCTACAATATTGTGCAGGGAAAATAAGTAAAAGGAGATGTGTCTCAAATAACAACTTAGAATGAAAAACAAAAAATGATTAATTTAAATTTGAGTGATATGTCAATGAAATCATTTCATCTCATAACTGTAAACTTACTAAACCCCTTACACCTAGAACATAAAGAAGAATTTTGTAGCCATTATTATCAGTTATCCTTATCCACAATTCCCTATGTTCAATTAAACCATCATCAAGATTATCAATAAAAATTCACAACTTTAACCATCCCACAATTAAAAGACAAAGAAGTTATACAATACTTTTCCAGTGACTTTGATAAGAAACAACTTTTTCTTTTTTGCCAAATATTTGATTAAGCAATCATAGAGATAGAAATTCAGCGAAGTGCACATACTGCAAAACCCGAGTTGTGAAGTGCAGGTGCAGCCAAGTTTGGAACAATAAGATTTAAAAGCTGCACCATGTATCTGCCAGTAAAACCAAGGAGACTTCAATTAGATGAAAAAACATGCAATTATAGTTGAATGCAGAAAGAAGCCCTTAACAATTGAGAGTAACTTTAATAATTTATAGGTATGAACCAAGTGAAGAATGTCAAATTATTATTTATATTTTATTTAATAATTTTAACGTAATTTTATTGTTTTCCAATTTTATCCTATAATGATATATTAAGTAGGGATAATTTGTAATTTTGATATGATAGATGAGTGGCATCAGGGTTTCATTGGGAGGCTATCCAAACCTTTGCCATTAGGTTGTTTTACAAGTTATGATGAATGAATTTTAGTCTTGGTGCTTCTTTCAAGTTTAGCCTAGAAAACTTGAATTTTGCAATTCATGTATTGAGTTGCATGTCAAGAACCTTCAAGTAGGATTGATCATTCAATCTTGTGGAGTGCTCAAATCTTGGGCAAAGGAACTTGTTCTTTGTCTCAAGAGCTTGATCCTAAGGAAATCCATGTCTAACCTAATTCTTAGTGTTAAAATCGAATCGATTTGGAATTTTAGTGTGAATTAGGTGTTCACATACCCAAAGGGTTTATGATTCCAATTCACTAGGATTTCCATACGAATATTTTCCCCCTGGGAAGAACATAAAGGAATCTAAGGCAGCGTACTTATACAAAAACTGTGTTGTATCGTACGATAAAACAATAAATATGCAAAAGTCAACCATCATACAGAGAAGAAGTTACCCCAAAGAAGCTGAAAGCTCATGTGGCTGAACAGAGTGGGGATCCAGTCTTCTTGGTAAGCTCACATTACAGATTTGATCAAATTGCTCACCGGGACCCTCTTTATTTTCTCCATGAACTAAAACCTAAGATCATAGATATAATGTAGACAAATTTGGGAAAACACCAAAGCATTCATCAGCAAACAAAAAACTATTCTTGTCCAAATGAATTCTTTCCCTTAAATTAATGGACTGAGAAACTTAAGAAAAAAAGAAAAGTACAATTGCAAAGTCATTAGTTTGATCGTTCATACTACTGTCTAAAATTTGTATCCCATTATCTATTTTGCAACTTTTCTTAATAAGAAGATGTGGCCGAAGATTTTTAAAAGGTCTGAGGCATTGGCTTAAACTGATTACACTTTTAGCTTTGAGTATGATCAGACGAGAGCATTATTTCATACGCAAGCAGCAAAATTTAATTCATGGCTATGCAGAGCTTAAGAATTGTAGTTTTCTAAAAAATTCTCAGATTCATATGAAATGAAGCACCGCATTAACGCAGGGAAATGTGTATTAGCATTTTTAACTCTTTATGACTCACAATAGACCAGAGACTAAAGTTCCGAGATGAAAAGAAAAGAAGAGAAAAACAGAAAGATTTGAGTAAGCAGAAATGACAATCCAAATCCATTTTGCAGCACCTACCAGAAAATTAAGTTTCTTTCGTGCAACAAATGATCGAGTTGTTGACGGAAAAAAGGTGGTTCATTAGAAAACCAACAGCCATCAGTAGCATGAATTAAGCATCCAGAAAGTGAAATGTACTTACTGATAAGAGCTTACCCGACGTTGTGGAAACAATTTGCATATTTGTTTTACAACCACAGATTGTTTGTGAAGGCGTTCAGAGGTGATTGCCATCTGTCACCATAGAACAATTTTGCATGAAGCATATAAAGAATCATAGACTCATATATGAAAGAGGTCCAGCTAAAGAATTTAAAATACTTGAACAACATTGACCTTCAGTACAAAAGCATAGTTTGATATGGGAAAAGAAAAAAACACTACCAACCATGTTATGTATAAAGAATAGTTTAATGAGGTAATTTGACATGTAGGTCTACATTTATATATGTTCAAACACGCAGGGTTTTTTAGCCTAAACAGTTCGTGCAGACAAAATGGTACATGTACAACAGAACATTTATGCAAAAATATATAGAAAGAAATGACCATTAAAAGACAGCAGAAAAATAATGTCCATGTTAAAAAGGAACATAGGTTATACATGTCCCAGAATCTTGGTGCTGATAAGGTCTGGATAGGCCTTCTCCAGTTGTTCAACTCGTTGTTTTTCCAGCTGCAACAAAAAATCAAGAAAGAACAATGCTAATGGGATGTTTAGATAAGAGGGGAGGAAAGGAAGTACAGCTAGTATAAACTGAAAATAAATAAATGACGGAGTACCACTGAACGGGCCGATTCAAGCATTGCATGTTTCAATTTGAGATCATAGGATGTCATTTCAATCTCTGCCTTTCCTGAGTGCATAAAATAATTTATTAGATTTGATAAGCACTTGCACGTAACATAATTTGGCAAACATCCAAGGGAACAGATTGCTTTCAAAAGTTCTTTTGGAGGTTGGGAAACCTTGCTCGAGTTGCTCTCTACGGCGTCGGAGTTTCTCCCTTAACCTCGAAAGTTTCTCATTCCTAGTCACTCTCCAGTTTAATTGATCGTCTGCCTTCCCCTAAGAAGCACCAGTCAAACGAATTAATTTTTTTTTTTTTTTTTTTTTTTTTTTTACCAAGGCACTTTGCTCAACACGTACATTGCATAGATAAGTAATAACACAGGACCAGCAGTAAAGGAATGGAACAACACGAAGCCGAAAAAAATATTTATGAGATCGAAACGCTTTGTAAAAATAGGTGAAATAACAAAAGAATTATTGAAAAACAGCAGCATCGGCCATGTCGTCAGCAGTTTCTAGCAACGCAACTCCACCAAAGTTCTTTCGCCGGGAAGATGGAATAAGAGTTTCAGAAAAATTATTCACGACAGCTAAACCTCAAACGAGAAGAAAATTAGAGAGAGCGACAATCAAGCATGAGAACCACCAAACCTTTGCCACAAGCACGTCACTCAACCTCGAATATAACAAATCCCGTCGAGCTCTCAATGATTTTAAAGTAGAGTTGTAGTCATTCAATCTGCCGGGAAATTGAAACCAAAAGGATGAGTACAACAAACGTCACCTCGAGTCAAGCAGGGAACTCAATTAGAGTCTTAAAAGAACCTCCATACCTGTGATTCACGCAACCGATGCAAATGGAAGCCTGATTTGAATTCTCACAGATAGCGCAGTTGCAAAATTTCCGATTCATCGTCGATCAATTTGTAATCATGCTACTCGGAGGAAATAGATCAGATGATTATGCTCTAATTTTCAGATCAATGATCTTAAGTTCGCATTTCGCGGTCGAGCCAGGAGGGGAAAAGCTTGAACCGCGGGAACAGATCGTCTGGAAACTGGAATGTAGCCCGGACAAGGGAACTCTTGAACGCTTTATAGTTACTTTTTTTTTTTTTTTTTTTTTTTCCTTCTTTCTTCTCCGAATAAACAAATAATCGGTTAAATTAGAGGGTCTCCTCTCTTCAACTTTCAGCGTCGAGGTTCCTTTGTTTATTCCATGATATATATTTTTCTAAATAATAAAATAGGATTTTTTTTTTTCTTTATAAAATTAAACTAACGGATGGATATTCTTTTTAAGGAAAAACAAGTTAGGATTTAATGTCCAGATAATTACAGCCATAAACCTATTAACCTAATCAACTCTATGCACTGTCTTATTATATTTAATTATTTTATTTAAAAATAATTATATTAACATCGTGCTCTAAACCACAATTTACCAAAAAAAAATGTAAATGAAACATTAAATCAATTTTGAATATTAAAAACATGTTTGGAAATAATTTTAAACTAAGAATTTTATGTCCCAAATATGTCTAGGAATTGGTTTATTTTCTCTTAATACAACATTTGTGAAGGCATAAAATTTTAAATCTTCAATTTCAAAGAGCAATTACAATTTGGTTACCAATCAACTATGCTCATGGTCATGGTGGTTGAAATCTTTTTTTCTTTTCATTAAGAAACAAAATGGTTGCTAAAATGAAATAATAATTAAAAAAAAAAAAAAAAAAAAAAAAAGAACACATACTTTGGAGATTCAAAGTCTATTAATATTAACAAACTAAAAGATTTTTTATTTTTTTTTATTTTTTTATTTTTTTTTTTATTTACAACTAGTAGAATATGCAATGTTAACTCATCTTACTACTCAAGAAAATAAGAGAAAACAGATCGTAAAATAAGGAACAAATATGAAGCCACTTGAACTACACTCTAATTCCGAGGAGAAAACAAAACTATTTTGAATACATATTGCCATTATTCATATTAGTTTTTGGTATACAATACTGGGAAAATGGGGTATACAACTTTTGATGCATAACTCAACACACCCAACTACCAAATCCTTGTTTTACCTCACATGAATTTTTTCTCAACAAGAAGCTTCAATTCCTCCAGTTTAACGATGACCTCAGGATTCATAAGGTCTCTGGCTTCCTTTACGAGGGTGCCTTCCCGACTAAAATGATAAGCATCCAGCACTGTCTTTATCCACGTGTGAAGCTTCTCTGGGGTCCTAAAAGTGTTCAAAAACAAGAATAAGAAACCCAGTAAATTCAATACAAGGCCTTAAATGACACTGTGCGTAAATGTAAAGCCAAGGTGGTACATCCATATTCTTAACTAGATGGACATAGATGGATCGAGAGATCGACAGAGACGGCCCTAAGACTTTCTTTCTTTCTTTTTTGATGAGAATGAATGGCGACAATGAATGTAACTCGCACGAATAATAAGTTAGGCTATATTCTAATTCGTTGAATATTAATGATAAGGTCCAAAAGCATACGTGTATAAGCAGTCCACATCTTGTCCTTCAACTTCTTCTCCGGGGGTAAATGCATCCTTCAGAGCACTTAGGTTCTCCTCCGGATCCTTAATTGTGAGAAGATACTTCAGAATCCTGATTTCTTTTGGCATTAATCTTTGAAGATTACCCCTTGCTGTCACGTACAAGTGGTATAGTATGTCTTTCACCTGATGAAGAGAAAATAATATCAACACTTACACCATCAAAAAGTAATTACGCAACAATAGTACATCAATCGAAGGTGCCTTCTCCATTTGCTCAAAGGACCCAACATAGAAACTCATAAAATCAAGAGAAATAATTGGTATCTTTTCACTTTGGTGTCTTAAGCTGTAGTCATTGCATTCAAACAGATAACGGTATTCGTTATTGGAAGTTTCGGTAATTATGGACTTCTCGCAGTCATTGGAATTTCTTGAACGGTCAGATGATGGCAACCAACAAGATTAGACAAATAAGACCATAAAGCCACATGTTCGCATCAAAGGAAAACAGCAAGGGTAGCAAATGCACTACCTCATCTTTCATCATATTCGACTCCTTTGCTGCTGACCAAGCTTTTGAAATCATCAATACTAATGCAGAATCAAGTTGGTTTTTCTCTGCCAAACTGTCTATCTTTCTACAAGCTGCATCTAAAGTTGGAGAATTGATGATATCCTGGAATTTCAACTCTGCAGCATTCAGTGCTTCAATGTTTTCAGTTGCAGCATCGTATGCTTGCACAGCAGCTAGGCAGGAATTCCCAAGCTTCGCCAAAGCTTATCAATTGAAATATGAGGGGGAAAAATATCATTTCATCCATGTCAATACGATATCTTATATATACATAAAAGAAAAGTAGGACGCTCACTAAAGAAAGAAAATAGCATTCATAAACTTTAAAATAAAAAAGAGACCCCCATAAAGTTTCCTTGGTTGGAAAGGAAACAAAAAAAAAAAAAAAGACTGTGCTAATGAGGACACTATACTCAAGACTTGCTTCAGAGAGATATTTGCTTCCTAAATTATACTTCTCAGCCACTTAGGAAGCCATTTATTCGCTACCGAACTTGAAAAGTGTATGCAGTATTAGTATTACCATTTTGCTCGGCCGGATCAGCATAATAAGATTCAGCCACCGTGTGAAGATGCACAAAGAATTCTTTTGTAAAATCTTTACGACGCCTAGAAATAATTTCACCAAGTTCTGATGGTGCTGCTGCTCTGACCGCTTCAAGAAGTTCATTATGGCTCTGCACATCTTCATCAATCTGTGAAAGTTTTAAAGAATAAAGGGAAAAAAACAGATTGATTAATGACACACTGCAGCTGTGTGATTAATAAAACAATCACGTTATCATCAACAATTCATCTTAATTCTTCCTTGACCAGCACACCAACAGATCCTCTGTGCCTTTTACAGCAACAGAACTGATGACTAACCTCATTTGCAAACAAAGTGTTAGTTTCTACTCTTCCTATTTGCAGAACAAATTATTTTATAGAAACAAGGTCTGCCGTTATCAGGTTCAATTTTTTACCATGTTTTCTCTTTAATCCTAAACATACCTCTTTCAGCTTTCTTCCAAGCCGGAGTAGCTTATGCCTCATACCAGGATCATCCTCAGAGGCAGCTCGATCTTGGCACCTCCTAAAGAAATGGGGCCGGATATTGTCCCAAGTCTTACTGAAAGCAATTAACCGTCTCCAATCTGTTGGAGTTGGCTTGTCGATCAGGAAGACTTCAATAAGCTTGTCGCACACTTTGGTCATTTTATGCTGATCCAAGCATTCAACGTCACTTTTTGCATTTTGAACATCTCTTACTGAATCATCAGGAGTGGTATTCGAAGAATCAAGAGTATCTGTACTGCAATGACTAGGTTCTTCACTCCCACCTCTGACAACGGCAGAAGATGATGATTTCTTCAGTCTAACTCGCCACGTCAGTGAGGGGAACCCTGCTATTCAACAGAATTACTGATACTTAACTGTATGTTAATGAACAACGAACTTCGAAGATATTGCAAAATAAAAAGTTCCTAAAATTTCAACCAATACATACTAATATCACTTTGTGACTGGTAAGCTAACTCAATACGAAGCTTGAACACAAACGATCAGGAATCAATAACTTGAACAACAGATATTCGGCATCTAATAGCTATAGGCACGAATACATATATTTATGGCTGAATTTCCACGTCTCGGTTCTCCGTTCAATTAATTCTTAAGAACCATATATCTAAGTCTTTAATAGTTCAGACATATAATGAACAGCATGCGATAAGTGCACATAATCAAAATCTCTATCCTTTTCCTCGACGCTCCCCTTTTTAACAACCGACTGAAATTGAAAGAATTGAGCAATAATCTGAAGTATACAGAGTTATCAATCTCATGATTTAGTCTTCGCGACACATCGGAAACTTATCAAAGTTCAGAGTTAGTCACCTTACCTCTACTTTTTGAACCCAAGGAGAAGCTCCGAGCTGTAATTCTGGAAACCGAGGACGAGGAGGAAGAGCAGGCGGCGGAGGCGTCTCCATGAGGAAGAGTTTTGCCTCTGATAGAGAAAGAGAATGAGGCCTGAAGAGTTGCGCAACGGAGCTCCATTCTCGAACGTGGATGCAGAACCTTTGTTAGGGTTTAAAAGGGTAAACTGCATATCTTAGGAGGGTTAGAATTATAATAATTAAATAATTAAATAATTAAATTTAAGCAACTTCCTTATTATTTTTATTCTTAATTTATTTTTTTCTGAATAAAGAAAAGATAATTAAACTCCATGTTTGAAATATCCAAGGGCAGTTACCAATTTTGCCCCTGAGTCCCAATGAGGGAAGTCCAACCGACCAACGGTTCTGCTTCAAATTATCCAGTGAAATCTTGACAGTCTTATTTTTCAAGGCTTAGGGTTCAGGCCGAACATTGTGGCCGTGGCGGGAAGTTCAAACAAGTTTCCGGCTATGCTATCGCCGGCGTTCATCTCAACGGCCACCATTTCTCAGTCACCGCCTTGTTTCTCTGTTCCACCACCGCCAATATCACTATCCACACGGCGTGCCTGTTCCAAATGGAACCTCACTAGTATCGACCGTTGTAAAAGCCCCACAAATTTGCGGTTCAACTTTATCAAAGACCCGTTCAGGGCTTCGCTGGTCGCCTGCACAACGGAAACATGTACTGCTCAAGAATGCACCGATGTCGAATCTTGCAGCAATGAGCCGGTGAATGGATGCTTGAGTCCCTATTTGATTGCCGCTTGGCTTCGTTCAAGTCGTGGCGTAAAGGAATTGAGGGCGATACATGCGTTCATTTTGCGACATTTTTCAAGTTTGGTGACTTATGTTGGGAATAATTTGATTAGTTCTTACTTGAGATTCGGAATGTTGATTGATGCTAGAAGGGTGTTCGATGAAATGCCAATGAGGAGTGTTGTGACCTGGACGGCTATTATTAATGGATATATTGATTTTGATTTGACTGATGAAGCTTTAGGATTGTTCGGTGATTCGGTCAGGAGCGGGGTGCGAGCGAATGGGAAGATGTTTGTTTGTATCTTGAACTTGTGTGCTAAAAGGTTGGATTTTGAGCTTGGGAGGCAAATCCATGGCGCCATTGTGAAAGGTAATTGGGGGAATTTGATTGTTGATAGTGCCATTGTTTACTTTTATGCACAATGTAAAGATATTTCCAGTGCATTTGTTGCATTTGAACATATGCCTAAGCGGGATATTGTTTGTTGGACTTCCATGATTACTTCTTGTTCCCAGCAAGGGCTTGGACGAGAGGCAATTTCAATGTTTTCAAAAATGCTAAGCGATGGATTTCTACCAAATGAGTTTTCTGTATGTAGTGTTCTTAAGGCTTGTGGAGAAGAGAGGGAGTTGAAGATTGGGAAACAGTTACATGGTTTGGTAATTAAAAAAATAATCAAGAATGATGTTTTTGTTGGGTCTTCCTTGGTTGATATGTATGCCAAGAGCGGGAGTTTGGCGGATTCTAGAGAAGTATTCGACGAAATGAGGAATAGAAACACGGTTACGTGGACATCGATCATAGCTGGTTACGCACGCGAGGGGCTCGGTGAGGAGGCTGTTAACCTATTTAGGTTGATGAATAAGCAGAGGGTTCCTGCCAATGACTTGACCATTGTAAGCATTCTCCGTGCTTGTGGCTCGATCGGGGCTTCGTTGACTGGGAGGGAAGTTCATGCCCAGATTGTAAAAAACTCATTTCAGACTAATCTACACATAGGAAGCACTCTAGTCTGGTTCTACTGTAAATGTAGGAATCAACCTAAGGCCTCCATGGTTCTTCAGCAGATGCCTCTTAGAGATGTGGTCTCCTGGACGGCCATCATTTCTGGATGTGCTCATCTTGGGCACGAGTCCGAGGCTCTCGAGTTTCTAGAAAACATGATAGAGGAAGGAGTTGAACCAAATTCGTTTACCTATTCATCGGCTTTAAAAGCGTGTGCCAAGATGGAAGCCATCCTCCAGGGGAGATTGATCCACTCGTCTGCAAATAAAACATCTGCAGTGTCCAACGTTTTTGTGGGAAGTGCACTGATCTACATGTATGCAAAATGTGGGTACGTAACCGAAGCTTCTCAAGTTTTCGACAGCATGCCAGAGAGGAATTTGGTTTCGTGGAAGGCCATGATCTTGTGTTATGCTCGGAACGGTCTGTGCCGAGAAGCGTTAAAGCTCATGTATCGAATGCAGGCTGAAGGTATTGAAGTGGATGACCACATTTTTGGAACAGTTTATGGAGTTTGTGGAGACGTGAAGTGTGAGGTAGATTCATCTCTTGAATACAGCTTGCAAACTCAATGATCTTCCCAGTTTGAATGGTAATGTAGATCGAAATTCATGCTATAATATGGTTCTCGACCCATCTCAAAGAGCCTTGCACTCAGTTCATCCGGTGTTTTGATCTGAAGAGCACTTTCCCGTGCTCTTCTGTCACTCCAAAAATCAAAGTTTGTGCAGAGGGGAGAACGCCTGAGCTGTTTATTGGCTCTGTGCAGTGCAGCATGTATTTTACAACCCAGGTCTAAGTTAATTGAAGAAATAAAAGAAACATCCAATGTAATATTTGTAAATCCATACCTATCCCGGGGCAGCCACTATGTGATCTGATTTGTAACCGCTCAAGCCCATCGTTAATAGATATTATTCGCTTCGCTTCGTTACGCATCGTCATTAGTTTCGCGGTTTTAAAACGCGTCTTTTAGGAAGAGGTTTTCATGTTTTTATAAGAAATGTTTTGTTCCCCTCTCCAACCGACGTGAGATCGCACAATTCACCCCTATTGAGGGCCCGCTTACTTGCTAGCACATTGGTCGGTGTCTGGCTCTAATACTATTTTTTGTAATAGCCTAAGCTCGTTATATATTGTTGTCAATCTCATGATTTTAAAATGAATATATTAGAGAGAGGTTTCTATACTAGAAATGTTAGTCGTTTCTCTCTCTAACAGTGGATGGAATTTTTTACCTCTATTTTGATTTTTTTTTTTTTTTTTTTTTTTTTTTTTTTTTTTTTTTTTTTTTGTCTGTCTGGCTCTTTCTCAAACACATTAATAATAAATAAGAATAATAATAATAATAATAGGAAAAAGGGAAAAGGCATGGCGGGCGGGCGGGCGGGCGGGCGGGCAGGGTCAAAATGAAAACCCGTTTGTTGTCTGTTTTTTTTTTTCTTTTTTTTCTATTTTCAGGCCACGGACTTCCCGCTTCTCTCCAGCTTTCTTTTTTTTCTTTTCGCTTTCTTTCTTGCGAACTCCTCCGGCGGTTTCTATTGAACTACGAAGGGCGAATAAAAATGTCTAAAGAAACTTTTGTCACGATTAATTCCTACCCGTAACCACCAATCCTCTACATTTCGATCCGTTTCTTCTTAATTGTACCATGTTTCTGCAGTTTCTTCTCAATTCGAGTGCCTTTAGATCCTCCAAGGTTGTTCGTCACTCCGTTCTCGTCAAGAACGATCCATTTCTGGATGCTGGATTCTGGATTCGTTTTTGCCATCCCAGACGGTGCTATAGTGTTCCGAATTCTCATCCTCGTCAATCGTGTACGCAGTTTCTTCTTCTTTCTGTTTTATCTCTATTGATGCCTGTTTGATGGTTTTGGAAATCAACGATTATATTTATTTATTGTCATGTTTGAATTCGGAGGTGGAAGATTTGTGGAGATGGAAGTGGGCGAGTTTGATATTTTGTTATGTGTGAGAGTGATGACGGTAGTGAGAGGAATTCACTTGACTAACCCGCATTTTTACGCCAAGGCGTTGATGGTTCTGTTGTTTATGACGTTCACAAGTTTTGTTTCTGTACTCTGCACTGAGTTTAAATTTATAGGAATGCTCTTTGTTGGACTTGCACAGATTTCTTCACCCCAAAAATATGGTTCGGTAACTTCTATTTCTTTTTATTTTGCATCGTGTCAACCGTTTTGCAGGCTCTTGAATGCTCAATTTGAAAGGGACGACTAAAACTGTAAGGAAGAGATGGCAACCTCACCGACCGCTGAAAGGGATGAGGAACATGGCCTATCTGAACAGAAAGATGGAGGAGAGTCTACAGTGGAGATTGAACAGTCTTCGTCAGTTAGCGAAGATAGCCCCACACAAACAAAGGACAAGGGACTCGATGAAATAGAAAAGGATCAGAACAACGATTCATACTGTGAGACTCAAGATGAAATAGAAAAGGATAACAACGACGATTCATACTGTGAGGCTCAAGATGAAATCGAAAAGAATAAGAACAATGATTCAGACTGTGAGTCTCAAGATGAAATAGAAAAGAATAAGAAAAACGATTCAGACGGTGAGGCTCAAGATGAAATAGAAAAGGATAAGAACAACGACTCAAACTGTGAGGCTCAAGATGAAATAGAAAAGAATAAGAACAACGATTCAACCTGTGAATCTCAAGATGAAATAGAAAAGAATACGAACAATGATTCAAACTGTGGGGCTCAAGATGAAATAGAAAGCAATAAGAACAACGATTCAAACTGTGAGACTCAAGATGAAATAGTGGAGAGGGAGTACGTCGAAAGTGAAGTGCATGACGAGGTGGAAGCCGAACTGGATTTCCAGTCTAAATCTGAAGTTGGAAAGCCAGACCAGATTATTAGAAATGACGAGTCTAATGAAAAACTAGATGATGAGGTTAAGAATGCAGAATCTGAATCATCATCAGATGATTCAGACAATGATGGTGAAGGTTTAGATTCTAAGGCTCAAATTGGGACAAACCAATCAGGTGGAGAAGTTCTTAGTGAGGAGAAAGCTCCAGAGCCAGTGTTTGATGGGACTGAAGTTCCTGGGATTGAAGTTAGTGGGAGTTTGTCAAACCGTTCCATGGATAGTGATTCAGAGGTCGTAGGTGTTGTTGACCGGGCTTTGGCACTGAAAAACTTTGTTAAGGAAAAGGGAGTAATTGCAGTCTCTAGCGTTTTGCGTCGTTTTTCGGGAAGAAGAGAGGAAGGAAGTCCGGATATTCCTAATGGTGAGTCTAAGCCTGATTCTAGTTCCAATAAAGATGAAGGCAAGGAAACCCCTGAAAAACCTGTAGAAAGATCTTCTTGGAACCCCCTCAACTATATTAAGATATCCCGTGATGCTGATGCGCAAATCAAAACTGAGCAGGTGGAGGATTTTACTGGAGAACCATCATTCGATCTTGTTATAAAAGGCAGAATTGTACTGTACACGCGGTTAGGTTGTCAAGACTGCAAAGAGGCTCGACTGTTTTTGTTTTGGAAGAGACTTAGATACGTGGAGATCAATATTGATGTTTATCCGGGTAGAAAGTTGGAGCTTGAGAAAATTGCAGGGTCTTCTGCCGTTCCAAGGGTGTTTTTTAATGAAATCCTTATTGGAGGCTTGAATGAACTAAAAGAGTTGGATGAGTCTGGCAAGTTCGACGAGAAAATTGAGTATCTGAAAAATGTACCACCATCCCTTGAAGCCCCTTTACCACCTCTCTCTGGTGAAGACGATGTCTCCAGTGGCGGGACTGTTGATGAAATGGCTATGATTGTTCGGAAAATGAAAGAATCTATTGTTGTTAAGGACCGGTTCTGCAAAATGCGACGATTCACTAGCTGTTTTCTAGGCTCTGAAGCTGTTGATTTCTTGTCGGAGGATCAATATTTGGAAAGAGACGAGGTGAGTAAAAGTGTTAAGTAACCGCATAGCTTTGCTCTTTGTTTTGGTGTTTAAGTTATAGTCCTTAGGTCTGTCTGCTCTCTAAATCATCCTTGAGATGACTATGATTTACTTATTTATGGGTTAAAGAACTTATTGTTTTGGTGCAACAATCAGGCTATTGAATTTGGACGAAGGCTCGCAAGCAAACTTTTTTTCCAACATGTTCAGGAGTAAGTTAGTTAGCTTTTCCGTTTAGTGTCCGGGCTGCCACCCATTTCATTTGTCATTAACACTCCTGTTTTCAGGGAGAATCTATTTGAAGATGGTAGCCACTTATACCGGTTCTTGGATGATGATCCCATTGTGGCAACTCAATGTCACAACGTTGCAAGAGGAATAATTGAGGTGAAGCCAAAGCCGATAACAGATATTGCATCAAGACTGAGATTTTTATCCTTTGCCATTTTTGAAGCCTATGTATCAGAGGATGGAAGGCATGTAGATTACAGAAGTGTTCATGGGAGTGAGGAATTTGCTAGGTCAGTTGGTTGAATAAATTGGGAAAGGAGCAGGGTCAAGTGTTTTTTTCTTCTTCTTTTTTTGCATACAAGGAGGAATCTTCGGTTTAACGGCAATATTTGACAGGTATTTGAGAATTGTGGAAGAGCTCCAAAGAGTCCATGTGCAAACTTTGTCACGGGAAGAGAAGATCGCTTTCTTTATTAATCTGCACAATATGATGGCCATCCATGCTATATTGGTATCTGGACATCCTCTTGGAGCGATAGAAAGAAGGAAACTGTTCGGAGACTTCAAATATGTTATTGGAGGGGCCACCTACTCCCTTTCAGCTATTCATAATGGAATCTTGAGGGGCAATCAGAGACCACCTTACAATCTCATGAAACCATTCGGTGCCAAAGATAAACGTTCTAAAGTGAGACAATCCCCTTCTTGGTCTCTACTACTAATTCTATGATCTAATTAAAGGAACAAGATTGATTACATGCATGTCAATCTGATCATTCATGAAAGTCTTAGTGTAACGACCCAGATCCACCGCTAGCAGATATTGTCCTCTTTGGGCTTTCCCTTTCGGGCTTCCCCTCAAGGCTTTAAAACGCGTCTGCTAGGGGAAGGTTTCCACACCCTTATAAAGGGTGATTTGTTCTCCTCCCCAACCAATGTGGGACATCACAATCCACCCCCCTTCGGGGCCCAGCGTCCTCGCTGGCACTCGTTCCTTTATCCAATCGATGTGGGACCGCCCCCAAATCCACCCCCCTTTGGGGCCCAGCGTCCTTACTGGCACACCGCCTCGTGTCTACCCCCCTTCGGGGAACAGCGAGAAGGCCGGCACATCGTCCGGTGACTGGCTCTGATACCATTTGTAACGACCCAGATCCACCGCTAGCAGATATTGTCCTCTTTGGGCTTTCCCTTTCGGGCTTCCCCTCAAGGCTTTAAAACGCGTCTGCTAGGGGAAGGTTTCCACACCCTTATAAAGGGTGATTTGTTCTCCTCCCCAACCAATGTGGGACATCACAATCCACCCCCCTTCGGGGCCCAGCGTCCTCGCTGGCACTCGTTCCTTTATCCAATCGATGTGGGACCGCCCCCAAATCCACCCCCCTTTGGGGCCCAGCGTCCTTACTGGCACACCGCCTCGTGTCTACCCCCCTTCGGGGAACAGCGAGAAGGCCGGCACATCGTCCGGTGACTGGCTCTGATACCATTTGTAACGACCCAGATCCACCGCTAGCAGATATTGTCCTCTTTGGGCTTTCCCTTTCGGGCTTCCCCTCAAGGCTTTAAAACGCGTCTGCTAGGGGAAGGTTTCCACACCCTTATAAAGGGTGATTTGTTCTCCTCCGCAACCAATGTGGGACATCACACTTAGGCTGCTTGTGATGCTCTTGAATCTTTTTTAGTTAAGATTTTGAGACCACACCCTTTATTTGCATACAAGTTTTAAGTCAAGTACGGTCATCTGGTTTTTTCCTGATGGTTGATCATAAGCTCAAAGTTTGAGTTTTCACGGTCTGATTAGTATTGTTATTATTTTTATAGGTTTCTCTTCCGTATGTGGAGCCTTTAACTCATTTTGCACTAGTTATTGGTACCCGATCTGGGCCTGCTCTTCGATGCTATTCTCCAGGCAACATAGATCATGAGTTGATGCAAGCAGCACGAAGTTTCTTAAGAGACGGAGGACTTATCGTGGATGTGAATAACAATGTTGCATCAGTTAATATGATTCTTAAATGGTAAGATGAAAACAGTTCCTCACAAAGTTTCTGTTTTGATTTTAAACATTTATCAGTACTATAGTTTCGATCATCACCTCATTAAATTTTCATTTAGGACCGTAGTACTTTGAGGTAGACTTGCTCCCTTTCCTTAGTTACAGTCACAATCATCATTTCGTAGGGAAAATTTTGTTAATTTGTCTTGGAAGAAGCACTGTCTTGGAGATTTGTAGATTATCGTCCTGAGGCCTTAGGTCCAATCTTTTAGATGGAAATCTCTATAAAGAATACTCTTGACATATCTAGATCGGGAATTTTTTAAAGATGACTCAAAGCCCAATTTATTGTTTTCTTGCGTAGCCTGAGTTTTAAGAATCGGAACCATAGGTGAGTGATATCAAAGAGAATGGACAGTAATGATATTTTGTTTTAGATATTGATGAGAGCTAAACAAGTTCTTTGGCATCCCCATCATTGCTCAGGTTTAGCACAGACTTTGGGAAGGACGAGCAAGAAGTTCTGAAGCATGCATCAAACTACTTGAGGGCAGAAGATGCTCAAGCACTGCTTGAAATGCTTGCTGGTTCCCAATTGAAGGTAGTATATCAAGCATACGATTGGGGTTTGAACTGTTAACACTGCTTTAGTCAAAACCAAACAAACCTAAAGGTATGAATTTAGGAAGTTTATGTATGTGTTGCCCCAAGATCCCAAAAGGAACCAGGGCATTATATACTGCGTTGTCTATACTAGCGCGCGGTTGTTTAACGCCAATTTATTGTCTTTTGATGAGTAGCTTGAGGAGAGCAGTTATTGGAGTTTTTCTCTTTTTTTTGTTTACCAATGTTGTAATGGATGCAATATGCATCTCTATACCAAAGTATAAAAGTATTGCCGGTTTCTTGATCACTCTCGGATTTGTGTAGGTGGGGGAAAGAAATCTCTAATCCTATCACCAAAACACTCGGGAAAATCTTTCTAAATTTTTTGCACCACAACCTGAGCCTAGAAGGAATTACCGATTAATAATTTACTCGACAGATGAGATGATAAAAACAAGTTTCTATTAGAAAGTAAAGAAGCCCAACTTTTTCAATGCAAACAATTTATAACTGAACCAAAAGGCAAACTAGCGCATTATTAATCATAATACAATTGTAAATCCTCACAGTGCGAGAAAGAACGAAGCCGGAATAGCACCGCAGGCAGACATGCTCGAATCATATCTTCATATGCCAATTAAGTTGTTTAGATCCTCACATCGTCTTCTCAAGAACTATACACCAGTTTGATTTGTCATAAAATCGATCCACCACTACTGCATTGTCCATACCAGAAACCAACCTGCACATACACCCCAAGGTAAACAAGGAAGTCAGATAAGAATTCGTCTAGAAGCACGATATACTGAGTTCCGTATTTCTACAGAGTCATGGAATCTTCAGTCGAAAGATGGGAATGATGCCAAAATGGGGAATGATCCCGGTTAACAGTTATTACTCAGTCACACATTACTGGTGCTTCTTTCTTTCAACTTTAGTCACACATCCCGGTTAACAGTTATCCCCCTTTGTTCCGACTTTCATCCAGCTGACTAAAAGTTTATGGTTTATGCAATGCATCAAGTATCAGAGGGAGCGAATTAAAGACAGATCTAGAATAGCACAGCCCCGTCCGAAATGAGAAGTATTCAAAAGACTCATGCATACTGAAAAAGTATATTATACAAGAGAGATGAAGGAGAGGAATACCTTTCAAGCTCGCCTTCGCTGAAAACATGATAGTATCTGTTATAGACAACAGCAGCTTTCTTGTCATCTTTCTTTGCCAAACCACTAGCAAGGGCACCGGCAGACGTGCCACTGACTTCTGCACGATGATAAGGTAAGTGCCATGGGACAAAATACTCTTGTTGGGTCTTCCATAAATTTTCATCATTGCAATTGGCAAAATCATTTCCACTTTGAGAGGGTAGAGGTATATTTTCCGGCATGCTTCCAGTAAAGTTTACCTTGGAATCCTTTAGACAAGTACCTGAATTATTTTCATTCATTTCAGGAATGCTTTCAAGTGCCAAAGACGATGGACTACGAACACGGGGACTGCCAGGTCCAACCCACTCTTCAACATACTTCTCTGAAAGTGGCATCCATTTCGTCAATAAAGATTTGTCCTCTTGTTCAACAGCCCAGACTGTTATTAAAACTAGGCCACCTTTTTTGACAACACGTAATAATTCTTCAATTGCTTTCTTCCTCCTGTTCTCGGTACTCAGATGATGTAATACAGCTATAGAGATTGCTGCATCGCCAAAACCAGTTCTGTAAGGAAGATTTACAGCGTCAGCTACCAAAACTTCATGTCCTCTTTCGTTACAAATTTTGATAAGTTGGGGACTAATATCACATCCAATAAAAAAGCAGTTGAGATTAAAACCCAAGTACTTTCCATTACCACAACCAGCATCCAGTATGAGAGACCCTCGAGGTAATGAGGATAAGAATGATGCAACTTTTGGCCACTTTGCAAATCGAGTGGAACTAAAATGGGGAGCGATTGCATCATAAACACGATGCACATACTTCTTTTCAATTTCAGGGGTGCACTGCACATTTGATGCTGAACATCCCTGGGTTGCACAAGACAATTGCGGTGCATGTGCTTCATCGTTCAACAGATGAGGATCTGCATTACTACCACCTTTCACTTTAATCTCTTTCATAGCACTGAAAAGTCTACAATGATGTCCGCTACCACTTACAACAGATGATAAACCAAAGATCTTGCTAGTACGACAGAAGCGTTTGCTCACTCTTGAAGCCCAATAAGAGGCTTGAGGCATAAAAATTAAGCTAGGTGTGCCCTGCAAGAAACCAACGCTCTCTAAGGTCTAAATTTATCGCTGTTCTATCACTAAATAGATGACAGTTATAAATATACAGATACACACACTTTTTTTTTTTTTTATAAGAACAGACACATGAAAGAAACAAAATAACTAGTTAGAATCCAACGTTACAACGTTACAAGAAGCACCCCCAACATATATTAATTAAGATGATAGAAATTATAAGTTACAAAAAAAAAAAAAAAAAAAATCTCTGTTTCACTTCTGCCACATCTAGGGCTAATGGACTTTGTTCCTACATCCTCATGCAATTCTTTCTAATGTTTCGTTTTCTTCTTCCTGTTTCTACCAAATATAATATATCCATCAAGTATCCATACACACATTCTCTCCCTCCATCCCCCAGTCAGTTGTTTGATTTAGTTCATTTTATTTTCATCCTTGTCAAGTACCAAAAAAGAAAACATTTTTGTTTCTTCTTTTTTTTTCAATTTTCATTTTCCGTCTAAATGGAAGAGGTAATAAAGTGTAAACACACTTATTTATGTTCAATTGAGTTGCTGCATGGGCCCAATGACTTCCATTCAAATCGTAAAATTAGACACTAAAGGCTTGAAAACTCAGAAGCTTTCTCCATCAAGTCCTTTCAGTGACACGATATGTGACAGTGGACCTTCCCTGCAACTCTTTCGAAGATCAGTAGGAATTCCGAGATCTTATAGAAAACATGTTCTGACAGATTACAGAATCATAGCCGAGCATGCTGCTCGACCGAAAGGGATATGTAGTTTGCAGGGCTGATAACAATAAGATAGACTGTTTAATCATTCACTGTTAATATACAAGGAGTCTGGCTGGCACTTATGAGTTCCTTCAATCATTCACTGTTAATAGGATTTTATTCTTTACATTTTAGCGAGGTAATCATCCAGAAGGAAAACCAAACTCATTTAGACGGGTTTAGTCAACTACTTTTTGTGGAAAATATGGACAGACAGAAATAGAAGACATCGGAGGATTGGGAAAAGGACAACGCAATAATGAAGTGGGTTAGCATTAATGTAGCAACTTGGCCGTATTATCAGGCAAGGATCATCGCATTCATTATGGAACCTTCACAGATTTCCAAGGGGAAGAAAAGGGGAGAAACAATATCCATTATCCTACAGCAAGATAAGAACCAAAAACGTACATGCGATTGAATGAAATGTAAGAAACTAACACAGAACCAGTGGTAAGTAGAGAAAACATCGTGCAAACTACAAAATAGCAGCCGTGATATAAATAGATCTAGAAAGCGAGATAGAAACAAAACTCACGAAACTCAGGTACGGCGCGGCTGCCTGATTGTGCTGAAAGATTAGAAAGAATCAAATGGAAGGTCGAGATTGTGGAATCTAGTTCATGATTGGAAAAAGAAAGAAGATGAAGAAGAAGAAGAGAAAATCAAGGCACTAATCTCGCAATGGCAGCTTCAAATGGTTGGTCGTCTTCGTCGCGAAGTGAAGGGGGAAGAGTGCCCTAGCTTCACTGTACATTCATTTGCAGAGTTGTCAAAATTTTTAGTTAATTATTTCGATAAATTAACAATTTCAGTCAATTTAGTCATTACAAGTCTAATAATCGATTTTAGGGCATTTTAATTAACAATATCTGTTAAATAAAAGCTGGATTATAACTTTTAAAATAAATAATGATAATTAAAAATTACTCATTTCATAATTTGTTTAAAAAAATAGTGAATTTAAAGATACTTTTAAATTTTCAAAAAAAAAAAAAAACGATGTATTTTAAATTATGAGCTAAAACTTTAAAAAGTTTATGAGTATTTTTTAAGCTTTTTATTGTCTAGCCAATAAAAATTATTTAGCATTTTTATTATATTTGAGTATTTAAATATTTTAGTCTAACGACGGTGAATGAACGGTCTCTTCTTTCTTTTTCTTTTTGAAGGATGACTAGTCAATAATGAATGTAATAGTATTCTTTTACGTTCTACCGACATGTGAGAAAAAGAATTTAAGTCTCTTACATTCGTAATAGATGTTATAACGACGTTTTAGTCAATTAAATTCTACACGAAAAAAACAACTATTGTGATGTGAACTACTTGGAAAATTTATTAAGGATTTTGATTCTTTTTTCTTTTTTTTTTTTTTTTTTTTTGACGTGGAAATTACGTCCATATATTCTAAAATATTTCTGCAAATTTTCCATGATGCATCGAACATAACCTATAATTCTATTCTATTATTTATTTATTTTTGCCATTGAATCCCATTAGTTGAATGCCACGTGAAATTTCTCGTCGGGTTTCCTACTAAGCAACAAGGAAATTTAATTTAAATTACTGTCTCAATTTCTTTAAACATTTTTAAATATTCTTTTTTATTATTATTATTACATTTCATGCTTTACAATGGAGGTGTTTATTTAATGGCCACAGACTAAATTTTTGTTCATTTAACATTTAATTATATATTTACTTATAAAATATTATTTGATTTTTTAAAAGAATAATTATTATTTAAAATGAGAAATAATTATATTAATAAATTAACAGTCAATGTACCACAATAATATTGTAGAAACAAAATTATATTATTTTATTTCAGATGTATTATGCATAATTATAAAATATGAGACTTTTGTGCATAAAACTGGAAAGTGTAAATTTGTATAGAAAAAAAAAAAGAAAAATAAAATAAAGTAGAGGCGGCTGACCGAATGGATTAATTCTTTTTATGTACTTTTCAAACCAAATACAATAACCATTCTTTGTGGAGAAGGGACACCAAAAAATAAAATCAATAAAAAACACGTGCGCATGCATACACTCAATTTTTCCTCAACTTATAATATAATATAATTTTAATCAATTTTTTTTTTTAATAATTGGATATATATAATAAGGAATAAAACCTAAAATAATCCTAATTGGAATATTCAATTAAAATTAAAATTAGTGTTCACACCCATCATTATTATTATTATTATTATCTAATAATGCGATAAATTTGTTATAATTATAAACTTTTAAGTAATTTACGGGAAGCATCTAATTCATCCACGTTGTTTCGATGAACCACGTAATGAAAACTAAGTTTGCCTACCAAGAACCAACTAAGAAAATTAAATTTTGCTTATCTGGTCGTACTAGTCTCGCTCACTCTGTCAAAATTGATCATTTTCTAATTTTATTTAATTTTTAAATTGGCTTTAAATTTCTACTATATATATATACACACTTTATTTGCATATTGTATAGAAGAAAGCATAAACGAATACAAATTTTGTCATTGAAGAGAAGCAAAAATGTTTAAGCGATTGCTGGATGATGGCTTCCAAGCCCCTTCATGCATCTCCTCGCCGCCCAAAACCATGCTTCATCTTCAAAGGTCTTGTTCATTTTCAACTCAAATTTGGTGTATTTCGATATATTTTGATTGTTGTTCGTATCGGTTAATAAAAATGGTGCATATCATCAAACATGAGTCGTTACCGTATCAGTTTTAATAAACATTACTAAAGAAGATGAGAGTTTATGTTAATTCTAACTTTAATTATTGATTTAATGCAGTTCGGAACACGAGACTGAAAAGAAAATTGGTAAGATTGATCAAACTTTCAATATATATGATAAATCATCTCATGTAGATATTGTTTTATCACATGTATAGCAACTATATGTACGAAAGAAATGAAAAATATAGTTAATCTAGATGGAGATGAACTAATTGAGGTTCGCTTATGTGTATTAAATGTTTAAATTTCCACAGTTTTATATTTTTTAAATGGACAAAAGAAAGAGAGCAATAGGATAATAATTGAAAGAGGATAAATTCAAAATAAAATACATTTTTTGCCTCTACTTTTTAGTTGACTAGCTATTGAGGTCAATCTTCTTTAAAGTAGACTGAACGCGTCCTCATTTATTAATATAATATATTTTTCGATTATTATTATTTATCTACTAATAGTCGTCCTCACTTAGTTACTTTGGAATTAACTTTATTTGTCTTAAATTTAAAATAAGGATGGTAATAATCTTAAAGCTTGAACTACAATTCGATAGAAATTAAAAATTTAAGATAATGTTTAATACATATTCCTAAGTTTAGGATAACGTCGATTTATTGAAATGATTTAAAAGAAAAAAAAAAATTGTGAGTGCGATTGATGTGAATGCTCAGTGATGCTGACACGTGTAGGTCATTGCACAAAAGTCATACGCAGCGCCAATATGGAAAACCTGAGGAGTGGGTACTTGTTCCCTGAGGTACTCACACGATACAATAAGCCCACCACATTTATTATTATTATTTGAAGTATATTGTAATTTAAAATTTTTAAAACGCTTAAATGTAAGATCAATATCATTTTAACTATGTTCATTTTGGATTAGATATCTCTACGGGAATACGAGCATTCTCAAAAATATCCAAATGCAAAAATAATTAAGCTTGGAATAGGTGACACTACCGAACCCATACCAAACTGTATTGCATCAGCCATGGCAAAGGTATATATAATAATGAATATTGTTCGTATGTTTTATATCCATATATAAACTAAACTTTTCAACTAATTTATAAGTCAACCAATTTAATAAGAACCTTCAAGAAATTTTGAATATTATTCAAACTCAATTTTCAGCATTAAAAAAATAATAAAATCAAATTTCATTTTATATGCTTGGGGATGCTGACTTCCAACCTGCATAAGTATGAACAACATGCTTAATTTAATCACGTGGTCAATATTGGGATGCCGACCCCATGAATTATTATTTTATTTATTTATTCCTTTTGTGTCCTTTATTCTTTAGGTAAATTACACATGAAATGGTACCGTCCTATTAATAAAATAATTATTTTAAGTATTTTCATTCATATTAATAAAATAATAAAATTTTAATAAGGTAATATAAATACTTATTTCTTAATATATTTTATAAAACATAGCTTTACAAAAATCTTATTTAAAAAAACAGACTCAACGAGAACATTAATCCTTCTAATGCAGCAAGCAACTGCTCTGTCAACTGTGGAAGGCTACAGTGGGTATGGAGACGAGCAGGGCAATAAGGTAAATTCAATAACTAATTTTAAACATAAAATAAATATATATATTTTTTAAATATAAAAAAATTGACCAAATTTGAACTGTGTTCAGGCACTGAGGAAGAGAATTGCAGAAATGTTGTACGGAAATATGGGCATAAAGGGCAAAGAAGTCTTTGTTTCTGATGGAGCTCAATGTGACATCTCTCGCCTTCAGGTATTTATAATTTATTATTTTTTTAATTATTAAATTATTTTTCAAAATAAAAAACATATTTATGGTTTGATGAACATTTACAGATGCTTCTGGGGCCAAACGTGACGGTGGCTGTGCAAGATCCTTCTTTTCCTGTGAGTTTATAGAATTACTAAATAAATGTAAATTCGAAATTTATGCGTAATTTGAGTAATGAGGATTGGTTGGGCAGGCCTACATAGATTCAAGCGTAATTTTCGGACGGGCAGGAGACCTACAAGGGCAAAACGGTAAATATGAGAGAATCGTGTACATGAAGTGTACCCCCGATAACGATTTTTTTCCAGATTTGTCAATCACTCCCAGAACGGATATCATCTTCTTCTGCTCTCCGAACAATCCGACTGGAACCGCCGCCTCCGCCGCCCAACTCCGCCGCCTCGTCGACTTCGCCACTGCCAATGGATCCATCATCGTCTTTGATTCTTCCTATGCCGCTTACATCTCCGACGGCAGCCCTACCTCCATATACCAAATTCCAGGAGCCAAACAGGCACTAATTTTCGTCCTAATTTTGTTTTCTTCGTATTTTCCTCGGAATGAAGCTTGATCGACCTCGATTTTCCTCTCGCAGGTCGCAATCGAAATATCGTCCTTCTCCAAATTCGCAGGCTTCACCGGCGTCCGCCTCGGCTGGACGGTGGTTCCGGAGGAGCTATCGTATTCGAATGGATTCCCGATCATAAAGGATTACGATCGAATCGTCTGTACGTGCTTCAATGGTGCCTCCAACATCGTTCAGGCCGGTGGCCTTGCTTGCCTTTCCGCTGAAGGTTTGCAGGTAAATCAAACTCAAAGAGCCGATCTCGCTGTAACGGTGGCTCAGTTTCTTTTCCGATCCATCTAACACCGATCTTGATTGAATTCAGGCGATAAGCAGAGTGGTGAAATCCTACCAGGAGAACGCCAAGATTCTGACGGAGGCCTTCCGTGGTTTGGGAATGGAAGTGTACGGAGGCCAAAACGCACCGTATCTATGGGTGCACTTTCCAGGATCGAGCTCTTGGGAGATATTTGCAGAGATCCTGGAGAAGACGCACATTGTGACTATTCCGGGGAGAGGATTCGGGCCCGGCGGCGAGGCGTATATTAGAGTCAGTTCCTTCGGCCACAGAGAAACCATTCTAGAAGCTTCCCAGAGGCTCACAAATCTTCGCACACTAAACATCAATTAGGTGAAAGATCGTACGGATGATCTCGAGCCTTAATAATATGATAAAAAAAAAAAAAAAAAAATTAAATAAGTGGAAATGTTTTCACACAAGCAGCAGTTAAAATTAAACAGTAATTTAATCATATTTTATTGCATAATGTAAAACAATTACTCTTGTCCCTTCAGATTATCGGGAGTTTCGCTTGGCCACGTGTCCTTAAACAGTGACGTATGCACAAACAGAAAAATGAGTTGGTAAATAATATATATCTTTTGTTATTAATAGGCATAATTAGTAGAGTTAAGTAATTTATCACAGTATTTATATATAAATATTAGGTGAAATTTATTTTAAAAAATAGTAATCAAATAATTATGGAAAGAAAAAGACGTAATTAAAATCCAAATATTTAATTATAATAATTCCAAGACGAGAAAGAGCAAAAGTCAAATTTGCCAGGACGCCTAAGCCCGTAAGTCAATTCTGTTTCACATCGCGAACAGACCTACGAGCCTGCCTCCTCTTCTTTTCCGCTTTGCTTGGCGTCCAAGAAATTTCCAAGTACCCCCCCCTATAAATTTCCCCTTCCAGAGCCGCTCTTCTTCTCAACCATAACAATATCCCTACTCCACGAACGCTCTGCAAAAATCTCCGTCGCCGCCATGAACTACTCTCTGGCTGAAGCCTACGTAGCGAGGAAGATGAGCCACGAGAAATTGAAGAAGGAAGAACGAGAGAAGGCGAACAAGATCTGCACTGATTCGAGCCCTAATTACGAAGTGAAACAAGTCTCCAGGAATAAGGCCTCCTCCTGGCTGCTCGGGAAAATGAAGATCCATCCAACTAATACCAAGAGCTCTGCTAACTAAGATCGAGCCGATCCTCTGAAATACTTGTTCTCTGTTTTTGAATCTCCGTGCAACTCCACAGCGGCTAGTTCTTCGCTTCTGTCAGTTTCTGATTCTTCTATGTTATTTTGTTCGTCTGTAATTGTAATTTTTGTATAGCTTAATTGACCTAATCCACATCGGAGCATCGTATGTATCTAATTCATTGTTTTTCCACAATATTTCAAAATCTAAAGATTTCACTTCCTATTAATTGACCTAATCCACATGAGGTGCAAGTTCATTGTTTTTCGACAATATTTCAAAATCAAGTTATTTTCAAGACGGTTCGCTTTAAATTTGAGACATAAAATTTATAGTAATATTGAATCCAAATGAATTTAAATTGTATTAATATGTTCTAAACGAGTTGAAAGGAACGAAGTGAGACATTAGAAAAGTGGAGAGAATCCACACGGAATTGATAAGTATATTTATTACGAAACTTCTGGATGAAAAGAAAGTTTATTCATTTTCTAAATTGAATGAAAAAAAGATAATTTTCATTTCAATAAAATTTATTCTTAAATGGAACTATCTTAAATGCTTTCCATATAAATATCTCAATTTGAGGACTATCCTGGCATAGATAGTTGGGGATACTTGCATTTTTGGAAGAAAAATAATAAAAAGAAAAACAACCAAACAAATTAAGCATGTTTTAAGAAAATAAATTAACAACAAGAAATTCAATAATACCAACAAGAATATATTCTTCAATTTTTTTTTCAAAATAATTATCTTGGATATTGTAAATTTTATTTTGATTTGGTCAAATAAGACTCGTAGTAGTTCAATACTATACTATATAGGGTAATACAACATGTGCTAGCACCCCCAATACCCACACTTGAAGAAGAGGCATTAGAAGTAAGAGAGTGAGACCTCTAAAATAATATATTTTGATAGCAATAATTAAGTGGAGAGAGCAAATTAAGGGAAGATTTATTGTGAACGTAAGCATCTAAAAAGGGCAAGGCAAGTCTACATTAGTTTGGAGACTGAAATTTGTATAGTAATTAATTAGATAGAGAGAGAGAGAGAGAGAGAGAGAGAGAGAGGGGAGGAAAGGAGGCGCGAGAGCAGACCTGGCGCGCCCAAGCAGCGGCGCCAAAGCCAGACCTGATTCACAATCTCAGAGCCGAAATCAGTTCCACTGCCACTTTCAGTTCCCACGCCCATGCGGCCCAAAGTCTAGAGACGTGGTGTGGAGCCAAAATAGTTGTACTTCTTCGCGTCCCTAAACCACACCGCTATTCTAAACCCATCTTATCTGGCGAGGCCGCCCCCTGCTTCCAAAATCCCCGCTTCCCCTACGGGCTTTCGTCTTCGTCCCCTTCTTTGGTCATCTTATTCTTCTTCATACGCTCCGTTTTCCCGTGCCTCAACTCCCATACTTCCCCCTTTTCCCCCTTTTCCCTCTATTCGCCCTTTGCCCGCTGTTTTCGAAAACCCTTTTACCGACTTCCTCTAATTCCCTTCCTCTCTTCCATGGAGAACGGCCTCCAATGGCCTAATTTCATCCCCTTTTAGTTGCTTTCTCTCTAACCCACATTCCCTTTTCCAGGTACCTTCTGTTTCTTCTTCTACCTTATGTAATTATAGTTCTATGGGGGATGTAACTATCTCGTGATCCTTCTTACTTTTCTTGCTTTCGAGTATTTTGCAGCTATTTTTCTTGCTTTGAACCATCTACTTTGGATTGCTTTGTTTTATTTTGTATCCTTTTGTTTTTGTTTTCCCCCTTGGATGAGTCGAAGAGCAGCTTCGAAAGGTAGATCTTGACTTGCGGCTACATTATTAGTATTTTGATGTCTGAAATTTCTGTTCTGTGTACGAGTAGGAGAGGAGAAAGTCTATTTATTTATTTGATTTATTCTTAGAACTGGGTGGAACTAGTTCAACTGCAGTGGTTTTAAATCTAACATTCTAGAATTTAGACATCTTTGGTCAGTAGCATGTTTAAATTTTGAGGAGAACTTAGTTTTTACACTTCATTATGAAGCGAGTCATTGAAATTGATTCTGAACTTTCATAAGATATTCTCCTGAAAGCCAAAGTTTAGAAACATACCCAAATAGCTCTAACCTTCCCTCCACTTTCTTCTGCATTTTCTCTTTTGGAGTTAATGCGCTGGTTCTTTTTAGAAAAAGGTGTAAAGAATCCACAAATTTATCTTACTTATATTAATGAAAGTTGCACCAAATAGCTCCAATCTTTCCATCCCCTCTCTTCTACATCTCCTCTTGGAATACGCCGTTCTTTATAGGAAAAGGCGTCTCTAAGCATTATTGGGATATTGTTACAAAGAATCCATTAATTTATCTTTCTGCATTTTTAACAACTAAAGCTATAAGTTGCACCAAAAATCTCCTGAGTTGTGCCTTCCGGATTTTAAATTCACCAAGTTTTGTGTTGCATATCAGCCAATATCACATTTGAGGTGACGTTTTATGTTTATGTTTATGTCGAGATCACAATCTACTCTATTTATTTTGTAAGAGAGAGATTTTTGTTGAGAGGGGAAAAAGAACAAGCAACTGCTACTACAAAATACTGAAGCTAAGAGAACTTGCATATATTGTATACTTCATTTATTCCCTTTGATTTGAACATTTTCTCCTTACACAGATTGGCCTTCATATTCTACGTTATTTGTGCAAAAAAGTTATCCGAATCAATGGGTGGTACGTTCAATCCACAAATTTTGGTGGACAAGCTAGCCAGGCTCAACAACTCACAGGCGAGCATTGAGAGTATCCTCTTTGAAATTTATTATTATTCTCTTCTTATGGCTAAGTTACTTATCTTTTTTATTTTATCACTTATATAATGGATATGTATTGCTTTAATTCTCTTGTTTTGTTGACGAAAATTCTGTATTAAGTTCTTAGATATTATATTTGGGCATGGCAGGTGTTTTAGGTCATTGTTACACATTTGGAAATAGCTTCCATTAGTGTTTTACTTTGGCTACCTATATTCAATCTTATGTTTTGGGAGGAATTCTACTTCTCTTCATTTTTGGTTTCTCGGTCTATCTCTCTTGGTGATGTTCCTCTGCATTTGTTTTACAAGATGGGTTTTGGATGTATGTTCTCAGTTTATCTGAGTACCATCTTCTTTTCTACGACTGTGTGTTATGGTATAGTACTGTGAATCTGTGGTACTGCCACACTGGTACCCAATAGTCCATTTCTGGTATGCTTCCTTGAATCATATAAGGTTATTGGTACTAGCCACTAGATGAGGCACTATAAATGCATTAGAGAGTGCCTGATTCCTTGGTGTGTGTCTTATTACTTGACTGTTCGGTTTTTTAGTTCCATCCTTAACGCAATCAAGCTTTATCCCACTGGTGTATATTTCACATGAACAAAGCCAAGCAAGTTGTAGAAACATGGGATAAGCAGTTTCATTGTTCTCCACGTGAGCAGAGGTTGGCCTATCTATATCTTGCAAATGACATTTTGCAGAACAGTAGGCGAAAAGGTTCGGAGTTTGTTGGTGAATTTTGGAAAGTCCTTCCAGATGCACTTCGTGATGTAATTGAGCACGGTGATGATTTTGGTAGAAATGCTGCCCTACGACTGGTACAGTAATCCTTTGTCAAATTTTTTTTACTCATGCATAAATTTTCTCGAACCTCTATCTTGTATGTTTCTTCCCTCCGTGTATGGAAAGATTAACACTGTTTCTTAGATTCTTAAATTCAAAATTTAAGGGCTTTCCATTCTTATTTTCTGCCTCTAGACAAAGCCCTGCTAAATTCCTGTGGTGCAAAAATCTTTTGTATAATGGCATTTCTAAGGGAAAATGAATGTTATTTTCTGCATTAAAAAAGAATAGATGTTTTGTCCTCATGAATTTAATGCATTCCATAAAACCGCTATGAGTTGGAAACATACCCTGGATAAACATTTTACAAGTTTTTTCGATGTGAATTCTGTTGTGGGGTCAAGGTGGGTTGAATGCCATATAATGTATCTCTATGCTAAGCTCAATATCATATGTGCTTACCAAAGTCGAGACTTATAAAGTGTTATAAAATAAGGAAGTACAATGGATTGTCTAAGACAAGAAAATATTAGTGCAAATAGTCGATCACAGAATAAGTTAGCTGTAAGCGAAGATCAATTCTTCATAATTTTCGATGTCATTGTTGATATGTTGAAGTGGAAGAGAATTTTGATTGTTTTGGCTTGACTCTGTTATCATATTTGTTTTATTTATACCCATTTTAATTTTACTCACAGATTGGCATTTGGGAGGAGAGAAAAGTTTTTGGATCTCGAGGACAGAGTCTTAAAGAAGAGATAATGGGAAAGAGTTTGGAAACTGGTAACCGAAATGGGAAGCATTTCAGCAGTAAACTGGTAAAATATTGCTAATTCATCGCGTCCGAATTATGTTCATTTATAGTCTGGCCATTTAATCACTTATTCTCATTATTGTTTTCAACAGAAACAATCTGGCAGCATATCATTGGATAAAATAGTT
The DNA here is from genome assembly GCF_057944985.1 of Cucurbita pepo subsp. pepo. NCBI lineage: Eukaryota > Viridiplantae > Streptophyta > Magnoliopsida > Cucurbitales > Cucurbitaceae > Cucurbita > Cucurbita pepo. The sequence continues at coordinate 16,037,620 of NC_141810.1, read as the reverse complement.
TCTTGCTACCAAGTTGTTTACAGAAGTGAGGTCGATGAAGATGCAGTATTGAGCAAATGCAGGAATTCTATTAGCTATCTTGAGAAACTGGACAAAGAAATTGGCGCTGATGTCAATTCAGGTACTTGTAGCTTCTACATCTCCTTATTCAGTGTGTCCATGCCCTACATTTATGGAAACGGTCGTGTTGCCATGTCTGTTGTCTGTGCTTCTCAGCTTGTTGTTGTTCTTGTTCTTTAACTACACAGGGCAATACCGTGGATCATCAGCTGCAGAGGATCTGCGGGGACATCATAGCATTTTGAGGGATTGCATCGAACAATTAACAACAATTGAAACTTCGAGGGCAAGTCTTGTGTCTCATCTGAGAGAGGCTCTTCAAGAACAGGTATTTTGGCATCCCTGTGGAAAAAAGTTAATGACATGGTTAGTAGAAGACAATCTTATTATTTGAATAATTTTTTTATTTTCAGGAATTCAAATTGGAGCAAGTTCGAAATCAACTTCAGGTTTGCATTTGTGTTTCACAAATTGTTGGAGTATGGGGTCATTGATTCTTCTGTATTTTTCTAATTACGCGGTCGAGATTGACCTATTTTGACAGGTTTCTCATTCCCAGTCGGAACAAACTCAGAATCTGTGCAGGCAGTTTTTAAATGGTGAAAATGTGGAAGCTATGACTAAGGAGGAGGCCTCAAAAGATGCTCAGACCTCGATAGCACCACACACCCTTGTACCAAGGGAGAGAGATCAATCAGCCCCAGTAATGTATGCACCCTCATTACCTTTTCCTGCAAAACCTGGACCTATTGAGGAAGATCCCCGCAAGTCTGCTGCTGCTGCAGTGGCAGCTAAGCTAACTGCATCGACATCCTCGGTTCAGATGCTCTCTTACGTCCTATCTTCTCTGGCATCCGAGGGTGTAATTGGAAACCCAAATAAAGAGTTACCTGGTGATTATCCATCTGAGAAGAGGCTGAAACTTGAAAACGACCAATCGCCTTACACATTGCCTCCCAATCCTCAGCGACCACCCGTCCCTCCCTTCCCACACCCGGAGTCTCTCCAACATAACGCCTCGTCCACCAGTCAACAATACACTCCTTCTGACCTGCCACCTCCCCCGTCGTCATCTCCACCGCCAGTGCCTCCATTGCCTCCTGTTGGGCAGCTCCCTTTGCCCCAGTTCACACAGAATGCTGCTGGGTCAGTAAGTAGCATAGCTTACAGTTACAGTATGACACAATCACTGCAACCATTAGCGAGGCCTGGGTACCCGAATTTAGGTGCCCCAGTGACGGGGATGTCTCCTTGTACAATACCAACGAATTCTTACCAGAGCTTCCAGGGTTCAGATGGTAATTTCTATAATCCGTCTTCATCCATGCCGATGGCACCCATTTCTAGGCAATAGAGCTTTTTTATATGTAATAGTAGTGATACTTGATCCGTTGTGCTAACAAATCTTTCAGGAAGTGGTGCATCCCAGTAAGGCCCTACCAGGAAACCTTGCATCCGACTTAACTAAATGGATTTTGCACATACTAATAGTTTGTAATTTATCTTCACTTTTCAATGTATTGCTTGTAGTGTTGGACTTTATTTTGCGTAATTGAATGTAGCATGATAGTTATGTTGACTTCATACATTTGTGCACATAGCAAGCCTTTGTAATTTAACTTCATTTATTAATGTAATGCTTGGAGGCTGGAACACAACTTCATCTGCTTCGATCAACTCTCTGATTGTTTATCTTGCTTTCTGTTTCCATTTGTTTACCTAACTACTAGGCTGTTGCTTACATTGTTTGATATGATCATAGATAGGCTTTTGACATGAGTTCATCGATAAGTTTGGTGCTATCTTCAGTGTCCACCCACTTGGGTTGAGGCTTGAGCTACGAAGCTACGAGCATCTTGAATCAATGATCCAATCATCCTCGTAGTCGATATGTTCTCCCATCATGCTATGAGCATCAGCTTTTCTTCTAGTCTCATTCCTCCTACATGGTGTTCTAGTCTCATTCCTCCTCCATCACCATGTTAGAGGATTAAAATATTGGTTTTTAAAGTTTAAAAAATAAAATCTTTAAAAGTCAGACTAAATTGGTATTTTTTTTTTCAGAAAAAAAAAAAAAAAAAAAAAAAACTCAATTACAAAAATAGGGTAAAAATTTATGCGGATTGGAAGGAAAGGCTATTTTAGTGAACAAAATAAATTTTTGGTTAACATTGATAAATAAATAAATAAATGGGCTCTAAAATATATCTTTGGTTAATTAATTTTCAAGTGCTCTCAGTCTCGTTACCTCTTTTTTAAATTCTTTCTCACTCCAATTCTCTTGAAGCGCAATTTACAATTCTCCAATATTCCACATTCATTTCCACACTATCGCTGGTTTTGCGTCCGTGTTCGTATTGAAACTCAAGATCAACGATCCTGATCATCCTTTTCGGCGGAGGAGGAGAAGCACGACGAGTTGGATCCGAACCAGAAGAGCAAGAGAGCGAAAGAAGATCAAGGATTAGTAATGGCGGAGGAATCTATGTCGGTGGAGTGGATTTTTGAAGCGCAAGAGGTGCCGTTGTGACAGAAACATCTGACGGCGAGAGCGTTTGTGGTGAGATTTGGACTGAGCGTGTTGTTCACTTACATCGTGGTGAAGCTCAACTTGACCACCGGTATTACTCCTTCGCTCAATGTCTCCGCCGATCTTCTCGGTTTCTTCTTCGTGAAGACATGGACCAGACTTCTGGAGAAATCTGGTTTACCGAAGCAGCCTTTCACTCGCCAGGAGAACACCGTGATTCAGACTTGTGTGGCCGCTTCCTCCGGCGTCGCCTTCAGCGGTACGCACCTCTTTGATTTTACTTGCAATTTTCTTTTTCCTACTTGGTTAGGGCTTCGATTTGGGAAGCTTGCACACATACTGCTCTGCGACTACGAATTTTCATCCCTCAAAACCTAAACAACCTAATTAATTCATTAATTAAGCGATTTTCTTTACGTTGATGATTTGCATCAATTTCAAACATCTTTTCAGAAAAATGTAGAAGAAAATGAAAAACTATCAAAAGCTTATTTCTAAACATTGTTATGTTAACTAAAAAACGGACTACAAAGGTTGAATTCTCTTCCAATAGTTAAAACTATTTTAAAATTAAAACAAAATGAATATAAAATCAGCCTTTGGTTTCTCATTAAATTATCTTTATATGTAAAATTTGTCTAAAATAAGTAGACAAAATTCCAACTTCTTTTTTCAGAAAAAAAAAAAAAAAAAGTTACAACCTTGTGAGCCGGGCCTTAAGTGGGAAAAGCCCAAGTCAAGGCTTACTAGGCCCAAGACTAAGTTGTAAATCCAGGCCCAAACCCCTACCGGGAACAGCTTCATCTCCTACACCTCCGACCGCCCCAGTAATAACTCCAGCCTGCCGCCAAACATCTTGCGACAGCAGCGGCCGTGACATAGCGTGAAGCCCCGCCGCCTGCAGTGGAGTACTCGGTGGCTGCGGCACAAAGGACGACGAGAGCCAGTTCTGTACGTGCAGAGGCGTGAAGTAATTAAGATGACAAGATTTTATTTGAGCCCTCTTCAAAAGCCGTCTTTCTTCTCTGTGGGCGTTTTGATGGCCACCCAAAGCTTGCGAATTGGAAAATCCTCTGCAACAATATTGGCACTCGAACTTCGGGGCATGGGGATATCGAGATTCCGGCAACTCCGCCGCCGGCGGTTCTGTAAAGTTGGAAACTGATTTGTGGTCTTCTGAGATGTTGAAACCAAAGAGCTTGAGCTGAGAGTTCGCCATGTTAGAGAGATAGAGAGAGAGAGAGAGAAGAGATAGATAGACAGAATGGTTGGATTAGAAATTTAGACGAAAGAGAATTAGTAGAGGAGAAAAAAGTTGAGAAGACCCAAATTTTCAACGTAACTTGCAAATGAAGAGATGCATGTTTGCTTGCCAAAATGGAGAGTTTTTAGGAAATTTGATATATTTTAATCCCAAGTCTACTTCAGTCATACAAGTATTGGTTTAAAAAAGAAACTTGGCGCTCTCTACAATAATTTCAAATTCTTAACCTACAAAAATTTTAAGTTTTTGGAGAAAATGACACTTCTAAATTATGCACTAATTGTCCACTAAACATTATATTTTTAAACAACAAAATATGTTTGTCTAAACACCAACAATCGGGAAGAGGTCAATTTTTTTTCCTATTCTTTTCCGATTAGGATTAGGATCAAGAAAAAAACAGACAGAAGCAAGTTCTTTTTCACTTCGGACCCACCAGGTAAATTCGTCTTTTCACATGCCAAGAAAAATTCAATGCTAACAAAAATCACCCATTTTGGAAGGGGGTTTTCTTTAAAATCAAAATTACCCTTCATTCCATATGCAACGTTTACTATTATTAATAGTATAACTTTTTTTTTTTTTTTTTTTTTTTTTTTTTGGAATTAGAGACAAGTCACTCGAGCCAATGAATTTATTTTGTCGGAAAAATAAATATTAAAATTCTTGTATCTTAAACTATTTTTACATTAAAAAAAAAAAAAAAAAAGAAAAAAAAAGTAAATTAATGATTATAAAATGTGAATTAAAAAAAATTAGGTATAATTTAGTCTAAACTAACCATTATAATATGTCAAACAAGGTTTGTTTTTGGTTGATTGAGGTTGTGGGTTTTGATTAGTTTAATACATAAAATCTAGCACAAATCCTAACAACTCCATTTGATTTCATCATACTTTATATTTTTCTTGGGTCTTTGGTACCAAAATACATGCATACTTCCATTTCACACCTATTTTATCATCTAGAATGTGATGTAAAACGCGTGGATGATCTCGACAAATTTTTACACGGTTCAATAACTGACTTTGATACCATTTGTAACAGCTTAAGCCTACCGCTAGTAGATATTGTTCAGCTTAGTTTGTTACATATTGTCATTAGTTCCATAGTTTTAAAACACGGTAGATTGTTATACTCTTAGAAAAAATGTTTCTTTTTACTCCCACTTAAAATCTGTTGAAATATAATTTTTTTTAATTTAGGTTAGAGTTTGTTTATTTGTTTTTTTTTTTTTTTTTATCATTAAAAAAAAAACAATAAATCTCAAGATCTACGTGGCGGTGGCGCCATCTGACCGGATGACCCGCTATCTTCCTCCGTATAAAAGAGACCACAGCTACAGTCCTCGACTGATTTACTCAATCCGATTCTGTAATGGACAAGCGCCATTGATACACCACACGAAACTATGCTTGCCACGACTTGCTTCTCTCCAGCTCTGCCTACGATTCTCTTTCCCCCATCCTTTCGATCAGACTCCACTCCCTTACACCTTTCCTCCCACAAGCCTCGCGCCCCAATTCCCGCCACTTCTACAGGATCACAATCATCTCTTCTGTCTGGGCCCTCTTCCGACTCCAATGCCGCCATTAACCTCCGTACAGCGCCATGGACGAAGGCTCCTCTCTATCTTCAACCCCAAGAAGAAGAAGGCGTGGATCTTGCAAATCCCGAAAGAAGTAATGGGTCGGACGGTCATGGGGACAAAAAGCGTTATAGGGCTTTAGCTGATAGAAGAAATGTTAAAACAGGGAAATACGCAATGCGACGAATTGCTAAAAGCATTGAAAAACTTCAGAAAAATGGCGATTCGGGAGAAACCGGAATGAAATTGGAGGAGGTTGAATTTGGGGATTTTTATTTGGAGGGTTTCGATGAGTCTAGAACTCGCGGGAGAATGCCGTGGGAGAAGGACGATGGGATTGTTTTGAGGAGGCCTAAAAAGAAAACAGTGACTTCAGCTGAGTTGAGTCTCGATAAAGTGTTGCTTGAAAGGTTGAGGGGTGAGGCTTCAAAAATAGAGAAATGGGTGAAGGTCAATAAAATTGGGGTTACTCAAGACGTTGTGAATAAGATACACTTCACATGGGAGACAAATGAGCTTGCCATGCTGAAATTTGATGTCCCCTTGAGCCGCAATATGGATAGAGCACGAGAAATTGTTGAGGTGAGGATGGTTTTGCTTAATTTTCTCTTTTGTTTCGAGTATTTTGTTATTTGAAGTAGGAATGCCTTTGCAATTTACATGTGAGAAGTGTTTCCTTAAGAAAGACTTTGTTAGGAAAATCACCACTTTATGCTGCCATCCATTTTTGGACTTTCAGTTTATAATCATACATATTATGCTTAGAATGTGTTTATATGGTTACGGTTCCTCTTGTACAGATGAAAACTGGTGGTATGGTCGTCTGGAGTAAGAAAAACGCCCTTGTTGTTTTCAGGGGTTGCAATTATCCACTGGGTTTGAAACTTAGCACAAAAATGCAAGTAGATAGTCCTTACTGTTCCAGAACACCGTTCCTGGAAACAGACACTGATTTTTCGCTCGACGAACATGATGAAGGTGGTTCGAATCGAAGTATAAACGACAATCTTGATGAATGGGGAGAAGCTTCTACTTCTTTCTTGAGTGGGTCACTCTACGAGAGGGAAACTGACAGACTATTAGATGATTTGGGGCCTCGCTTTATTGACTGGTGGATGCACAAACCTCTGCCGGTTGATGCTGACATGCTTCCAGAGGTGGTTCCTGGATATATGCCTCCCTATAGGCGCTGTCCACCCTTTACTAACCCAAAGCTTACAGATGCTGAACTACTATATCTGAGGAAGCTTGCACATCCCTTACCTACTCATTTTGTTCTTGGTATAATTTTTTGTTTTTTCTTCATTGAATACAAATTTCTTGAGCTCTTCAGTTGCAATATTAACTGGGATAGGATGAAGGTAAAAATCAGGGTCGAGGGTTTTGAATAGCTGTCTTTTTTCTGCTTCAAATTTTATGGGAAGTCGCAGAAAAACCGAAACAATTTAAGTGAAGGTCGTGAGCAACACAATGGCATGTCCACCTTAATCTGTTTTTTTCCTTTCCTGAATTGGTTGGTCCAGCACAACACAACTTCATAACAGTGTAGAAACGGTTCGACATAATTTTTGAAGAATGGTTAATGATCATTTGCTCCGAGCCAAATCTATAGGGTATAGAGTTTCAAATTTTACCCCAATTGACATGCATTTTCATTAGTGGATAAATAATGTTTTATGCTCTGTTTATGATGTCGTGTGCATGTTCATAGCTACATACAGACCCTGCTATATCATGGCTGGATTGAATATTCTCTACCTAGTTCATTGGGTATTTCTCTGTTCACTAATTTTGTATTTTCCAAATATTTGAAGGCAGAAACAGAAAACTTCAAGGGTTGGCTGCTGCCATTTTAAAGTTGTGGGAGAAAAGTCTGATAGCTAAGATTGCTTTGAAGTGGGGGGTTCCAAATACAAACAATGAGCAGATGGCGTACGAACTTAAGGCAAGTTTTCTAGAAATAGTATTTCTTCTAAAAGTGATGAGACTTCGAGCCTGAAATAATTGAAAGTTTTCTAGTATATGTTAAAGACATCGTCCTTCAATGAACATCGATTATACTAAAGCAGAAAAATCATTGTCTGTATAGAACAGTCTAATGCAAACATTTTCTAAAGACTAACTGAATTTCTTGCCCTTGAGTATAACTCAACAAATCCGAGTCGATGTGATTGCATTTAATAACCATTACTGGTTCAGAGTCTCACAGGAGGAACATTGCTGCTGCGCAACAAGTTTTTCATTATCCTTTACCGAGGCAAGGATTTCCTACCTGTTGGAGTTGCCAATTCAATAATTCAAAGAGAAACGGAGCTCCAAAGATGGCAACTTCACGAGGAAAATTCACGGCTGAAAGCCAGTGAACTTTTTTGTTTTGACACTGGGAACTTGGAAGAGAGAGCCAAGGCTGGAACTTTATCAGATTTTAAGGATATCACAATGGAGTATGAAGATTTGACAACCGGAAGTACAGAATCAACACTTCAAGCAGATGCTGAAAAGGGAAAAATAATTAGGGAGCTGAAGAAGCAAGAGCGAAGGCTTAGCATTGTACGGTTAACTTTTGACGTGCTATTATCTGAATTGATCATCCTTGTTAAGCTGTTATCATGTCCTCCTGATGTTTTTCTCTTATGGGGATTTTGCAGCTTGACTTTAAGGTAGAGAAGTCAACAAAGGAGTTGACAAAGTTGAATGCATCATGCAGACATGTCGAGCCAGATGCAGACCAGGAACTGATTACAAATGAGGAGAGGATATGTTTTAGGAAGATGGGATTGAAGATGCATAGCTGCTTAACACTCGGTACCTCACCGCCTTTGGAATTTTATTGAAAACATACAAATTTGATCGATTTTACATTGACGAAAACAAACATAAGATCCCCTTCTGTTTTTTTGGTGAATTTAGGTAGGCGTGGTATCTTTGATGGTGTTATTGAAGGTTTGCATCAACACTGGAAACACAGAGAGGTGGTAAAGGTGATTAGCATGCAGAGAGCTTTTAATCAGGTTCTTTCTACTGCGAAATCGCTTGAAGCAGAAAGTGGTGGGATTTTAATATCCATGGACAAACTAAAAGAAGGTTATGCCATAATTATTTTCCGTGGAAAGAACTATAAACGACCTCTACGTTCGGTGTCCAAGAATCTCTTGACTAAAGGAAAAGCATTACGTAGATCCTTGGAGGTTCAGAGAATTGGAGTATGTGAAGCCTTCTCTTTTGCACTTCTCTTCCCTGTTCTGTTAATTTAAATGTGAGATCCCACCTCGGTTGGAAAGGGGAACGAAGCATTCTTTATAAGGGTGTGGAAACCTCTCCTTAGTAGACGCGTTTTGAAACCAAGGGAAAGCCCAAAGAGGACAATATATATTAACGGTGGGCTTGTGCATGCTCCAATTTTGTGTCAATATGGTTGCTTTGATTCTGCTAATTTTCCTGTTTTCTCTGCAGTCACTGAAATTCTTTGCTAATCAGAAACGGCAAAAAGTTTCTGAATTACAACTCGAACTGGTGCGCAGCGCGTCCTCGTTATATTGGAAATGCCTTAAAAGATTAAAGTTTCTAATGTTCTGAAGTTCTAATAACGTTTTGTTTTGCAGGAGAACGTGCATGATAGTGGGGAGTAAATTAATCAGAATCAGAGTACAAAGCTTGTCTTTTAATGCACACCTCTCTTCTACGTTGAAATGGGTCTGGTAAAGTGATCTAAATGTGACTAGCTGTGTGTGTCTCCACAAGCTACTAATGTTTTTTTTACATCTTTTTATTTTTATTGGTTCGTTAGGTCTTTGAAGAACACATCAGATCTCCATGTGAATAAAGTTTGATAGGCAGAGACCCCACATTCAGTAATGGATGCTTCAAAGCTGTGAAGACAACAACGCAGCTAAGATGGAGAGGAATAAATCCTTTACAAGTTGTAGAGCATAAGGGGATCTGTCTACTTCGGTTCTGGAATGGATACTGTAAGTGAAAAGATAAAGACACACGTGATTCTTTTATTTCTATAGAATATGTACATAAATCAGTGACCTCTAAATCAGCCAAGATGGAGAGTCTGCAAAACATTGAAAGCATATGCTTTCATGTTCTGGCAGGTTTTAGTGGCAACTTTTGATGAAGTTACATATCAGATTATTTGTTTGTCTGAGATCCTATATCATTTGGAGACGGAAATGAAACATTCCTTATAAGGATGTGGAAACCTCTCCCTAGTAGAGGCGTAATGGGGAAGCCTAGAAGGGAAAACCCAAAAACCTTGAAGGGAAGCTTAAAAAAGAAAGCCCAAAGAGGATAATATCTAGATGAGTACCGGTTCTACGCGTTTTAAAACCGTGAGGCTAACGATAATACGTAACGGACCAAAGCGGACAATATTTACTAGCGGTGGACTTGGGCTGTTATGACTTGATTGAAACCTACCACATTCTTTGAATTAAGCTCTTCACTAGTTTAAGGGGGGAAGGAAAGTAGTATGTGATGTTAAGGAGGCTGATGTGGTTAGCTGAGGGGTTTGCTGACAGGAAGTTAGGGAGGGTGAAAGTGTCCATCTTGACGAAAACCTGAAAAGGGGGAGGACAAGTTCCTGTCCAGAAACCTTAAACTATGATTGTTGTCACTGATATGGTATGGAGAGGGATAAATAAACTCATGAAGGTTAAAGAGAAGACGAGTCAAAGGATGGTTTAGGGTTTAGGCAAGAAAGGGGTTGGAAAGTTGTCCAAAGCTGAAAAAGCAAGTTTTGTTTGGTTTTCTATTCCTTTTTGTGTATCATTAAGGTGTGGGAGAGGGATCCAAGTAAGTCTCATATCTTAGGCAATCTTAACCTACACAACAATATTGATTGTCTCTTTGAAGAAACAAAGACTTAGTCAAAAAAAAAAAAAAAAAAAAAAAAATTGTAGAATTTACAGCTGGCAGTGTTACATTTTTGCTTAAAGAAATTATATTCCGTTTTGTGTGTGTGTGTGGGAAGGAATATTTCATCTGCTTCCTTCCAAAGTTTGCTCCAAACAAATGTGTTTGTTGTATTTGTTGTACACACGAGGATCATGTTCGGGACCAAGTCCTATCATTATTGTTATACTTTTGGAATTTTCTTGGTTAGTTGATTGGTTCACTCGATCTGTAATTTGGTGATCCATATCCAACTCAATAGGCTATATTGAGTTGGACTCGTTAAACTTTAACTTTGTGCTGAGCTTAGATGAGTGTAAATAGGATTTAGACTAACCCCTTTAAACTTGAGTAATAATTTTCTTTCGTCATTATTTTTTTGAAAAGTCTCTTTCAAAATAGAATATAACATGGGGGATATAGCTCAAATTGTTGGAGGATGGTTTGATCGATGGCTACCACTCGTATTGTTCACATGGTTGAATTTCATTATTATTCACATGGTTGAATTTCATTATGTTTGTTTCTTTCTCTCACAATATGATTAACTTTCCATTTAGTTTCCATTTAGTTTACAATAAAAGATGAATATTTTTTTGTTTACAATAAAAGATGGAATATTTTTTTTGGAATGATTTTGAAGTATTTTGTTTTTTACTTTTTTACTTCTAAACATTTGAAAAATCATTTCAAATATCGACAAGATAGTCTCTACTAAAAACTAAATCAAATAGGATTATACCCTTAATAATTAATATGAATCTCGTGCTCCACATTCTTCCACATCATGATTTGCATTTCCTAAAATCGTGCTACTATAAAGTACATATACATAATGACCCATGTGACTTCTTTTTTATTTATTTTATTTTTATTTTAATTATTACAATTAGTTTTATATCAACGCACCTCTCCTCCACATTCAAACTCCTTGTTCTCAATTCTAAGCCAACACATATATTAAATTCAAAAACTAAATACCAACAATAATAATTACACACATTTTTTTACCTCACTCCCAAAATAAGCTTTTCCATTAATTCATCATTACCATCTTTAATTAAGATTTAACGCTAAACGTTTTCTTTTGTTTTATAATCGTTAAAACCTTCTTTTTCCGTTAACGGATTGGTGAATTATCAACGTCGCGTGGCCATTACGTCCTTACGCAACTACGGCGCACGTTATCAAAATACGGCGCCAATAGTTAATTACCTTTTTAACTTTTAATTCTAATTCACCGCTATCGTATTCGTATGGTAATTTATCAGTAATTTCATTTTTCTTTTTTTTTTTTTTCTTTAAATTATTTACATTGTTTTCTTCGTTCTCCTCCCCACCGCTAGACCACTCGTCCGAATTTATTAGGAAAAAAAAAAAAAGAATGTTATGAAAATCAAAAAAGAAAAAAGAATTAAGGCAAAAGTTATGGAGTTTCTTCGTACAGAATTTACCAGAGAGGAGCATCCTCTATTCGGGAATGGTGACGAGCACCGGCCGCCAAGCTCGCCGGAGAAATCTGTAACGAAATGTCGCCGATATCGGCCTTAGAGAGCGGCGAGTGATGGCGGGCGTACCGATTCCAGCGGCGCTGGTGTTGGCCGTCGTTAACAATGCTTCCTGTTCTTCGATTCTCCTGTCGGAAACCTTATCCTCGAGTGGCGGCGACGAGACGAACAAATCCTTGAGTTTCCGCCTGGCTCGGACCTCCTTATCGTTTTTCTCCGGAATCATATTGTCGTCGTCGTCATCGTCGTCGTCGACATCTTGAGGATCGGCGGAGTTATCTTGGTAGGGAAATCGGCGGCGATCGGTGCGGTTGAGGAGCATTCTTAGGGTTTTGCGTCGGCGACGGCGGAGGTGAAAGACGGGGCTAGCAGTGGGGCTTTGAGTAGGGCAACCGGCGACGGCACATTGGGAGGCTAAGAGCTTGAATTTATGCAAGGTAGCCATGGGAGATTGAGATTGAGATTGAGATTTGAGAGATTCGTCGATTAATTTCTCCTAAGTGAGACTGAAAATTGGAATAAAAATTTGGAGATTGTGAGAGAGAGAGAGAGAGAGATCTGAGATTCTGAATTAGGGATGAGAAGAAGTGAGAAGTGGGAAGTGGGAAGTGGGATGTGAAATGGATCCTTTTGGGTCTTTACTCTTTGGTGTTACAGAGAGACGACGGCGGCAGCGAATAAAAACATTTCTTTTTTTATTATTTATTATCTTCGTTGGAGGGCTATACCTAGCCACTGCTTACACGTGTCGGCTCCTGGGAACTTGCATTCAGATCCTTCCAAAGTTTGTATTTACGTTTCTACCACAACCCCCATTTCCATCACCCAACACTATACAAATATAATTTTAACGTCATTTTCCTCCTATAAATTTCAAATTTTCACATTTTAATTTTATGTACAACTGATTTATTAGTGTTAGAAATAATTTTCTTATTCGCACACACATCTTTTGAGCTCTTATTATTCACAATATTTTTTAAAATACAGAACGAGTCAATCGTGTTTTAAAGATACTGGTAGTCCAATGTTCAATGTTCACACCTAAAGTTGAAAGATTGAATTGGGAGATTGAAGGAAAGAAAGAATTGAAATTGGGATGGAGATGAGTGGTGAGCAGGAATAACGATGGAGTAAATGATGGGCTAAAAGTCCAGAAAGAAAGACTTTCAACCATCCAAATCAAAAAGAAATGGAAGAAAAAGGAGGAGCAGACTTAAATTTAAAGAGTGATTGATGAAGTCAACTGCGCGTGTATGTACCAACTTCCAGATTCCCATCTCTCCATGCCTTCGCTTCACCCACCCATTCCTATATCATAAGCTTCATCTCTAATGTCGGAAAATCAATCAACCAATCAATCAAATTATCCCTTACAGATGACTTCCAGATCCTTTCTGCGCTCTCTTTTTCGCCTTTTTTCACCTTTTCTGCTCCTGATTTTGACCACGTCTCGTGCTTCCCCTGGTTATGGTGAATGGTTCTTGAACTGCGATGATGAGTTGAAATGCGATTCGAAGGAGTTTCTTCTCTGGAACATTAATGGAATGGAAAATTGTGGTGGTGGTAATCCCGAGTCAATGAAGCCCATATGCCAGGATAGTGGCGGCCGTAAAGTCATGAAAATTATAGGAGAAAAATACGAAGTCCTGGGCTTTAATATGAGTGATCCAATCCTTATAATAATAGCTCAAATCGGCTATACGAATCGACTCTGTTCACAGAAAGGAAAAAATTCGTCAGGTTTCGTCTATGCGATGATTTATGAATCTTGCAGTCACCCCCCACCAGGCAAACCTACTTGTCCTGATGCATCTTGTAGTTTAAGTACCCAAGTTAAAATTCCAGCATCGTTGTTGAGCGAAACTGATTATGGATGGGAAAGGGTAGCGCAGCGTACCATGGAATACTTCAAGTCAACGCGGGTGGTGAAATTGAATGAAGAATGTGGGGAATGTGGGGTTCCTGGTGCCGTTTACGATTATGACTTGCAATCCAATCAAACAAGATGCTGCTGTCCAGGCAAAGGGCCTGAATTCTGTCTTTCCCGACCGGATGCTGAACCGCCACCAAAGGATGATGCGCCAGAAACAGCACCACCTCCTCCCGGTACGTACACAAACTCTCTCCCCTCTTTAACTCTGCTTCTTGCTTTCCCTTCCAAATGTAGCCAATACTTCTTCAGACATGATCCTTATTCTCTCTAGCTTTTCACACAAACAATCTCACGCTTCTTACAAATCATCACACTCAAGAACTACTAAAAGTAAACATGTATGAACACTGATTAAGCTGCTGCATTCATAAGATAATGTCTTCTATGGAATAAGTGACCATGTCCCCCTGAGTTATGATCATGCTTCCCCCTACCTTTCCATTACTACTTCTGTTTCTTACTCACTTTTCAGCTCACAACATGATAATCACAAAAGTTGTCAACAATTACAGTATAAAATAAGTAACAAGAACTTATCCCAAGTTTTGAAACTAACATCTTCATCATTCAGAAGAAGAGGCCATCACTACCAGTCACTGAACTTATATATTAGGCATATATGTAAAATAAAAACTTTGTCTAGTTCTATTGTTTCGGAACCTCAGAAGACTCGCCTTACTCCTTGTTATTCACTAAATATGATTCTAAAATCTTAGTTAAAGTCAATTACTATTCAATCGTCCTGAAAATGGTGATTGCAAGAACTGAAAGATCATATTCAAAGTCCGGGTTTGTTCGAGTCTCTAATCCCTACTCTGTAGCAAATATTGCACTGCAAATACAGCAGTTTAAGCAAGTGATCGATGAGGTCGGGCCAACTTAGTAGCGCTCATTTGGGTGAGCTGTGGAGTCTAAAGTTGAAATGGAGTTTCTAGGTGTGTAGGGAAAAATTTTACGTAGTTCCCGTGCCACCACAATGGCATGACATCAAAAGAGTGACCGGAACCTGTCCCTAACAAGTTCGAAAGATTCTTCAAATAGCTTTACCTGTTCAAAAAAAGAGCTACTAAACCAACCTTATATAGTCTTTTCAATCTAAGATGAACTAAGAGGTAGAGGCAGACGCAGTCTTCCTACTTTGCTTGAGACCCCCTTGCTTAGTTAGAGAAAGAGATAGAGGTGTTAGGTGCTATGACAAATAAGAAGTGGACATTTGTATTAGGACCAAGTTTAGTTAAGCTAAACGTTGATTGACTGGCATCGGTAGTGTAGCACTTACGGAAGCCTCCCTTTGACAAAACTTCACATCCCACTTCGTTGGAGTTCTTCAACCAAATCATCATTCTTCATAATAAACTCAACCATTTCATTCATTCTTCTCTATTCCACACCTCTGAATTTACACTCCCCTGTCAAAAATGGCTACCAATCCCTCCAAAGCCTTGCTTCTGGCCTTGATCTTCATAGCAACAGTTCTAATCCAACCCCTCACTCTTTTATGTGATGGCGAGGAGGAGAAATATAGGAACTGCAACTCATCATTGAAGTGCCTCACATATCCAAATCTCGGCTATCCTTTCTGGGGTTTGAATCGACCTGATTACTGTGGCCATCCAAGTTTTGAGTTGAGTTGCAGAGAAGAAGCTCTAGAAATTGCAATCAACTCCATTGCCTATCGGGTTCTCGAGATCAATACCAACACACACACTCTGAGGGTAGCTAGAAAAGATTACTGGAACAATATCTGTCCACAGTCCTTGAAGAACACCACGTTTGACTCAAACCTCTTCTACTACAGCTCAAACACTCAGCCCCTAAAGCTATTTTATGACTGCCCACCCTTGCCCGTTGGTTTGCCTGGCCAGTTTCGTTGCAACATAAACAGTACAAATTATGTTAATCTCATCGTAACCCAGAATTCCGAGGCTAGGAATATCTCAAACACGATGAAGTGCAACCATAGCGTTGATGTTGCAATCTCTAGATCAATGATGCAAAGTCTACAGAGCAATCCAAGTGAGCTAAACCTAAAAGAAGCTCTTGAAACTGGATTTGAGTTGCAGTGGAGGATAGACTATAGAGTGTGTTATGAGTGTCATGAATCAGGCGGGCAGTGTGGTTCAGACCCAAGTTTGGGTGAATTCACTTGTTATTGTTTGGATGGAGCTTTCAAAACCACTTGTGGATCAACGCCTTCAGGTATGTATGATTCAAATCCTTTTCAGGGTTTTTCGATTCTTCTTCGTATAGAATTAGTTCATCCAGATGCTAAGTTGATTCAAATAAGCATCCAACTAGATGTTCCTCCACTTCCCATTAATTCTCCCACGAACTTTGAAATGATTTCTATTTCCTAGAACAAAATCCTAAATCTGTGTACGATAGATATATTTCAAGGGCTTTTTCTTTTTTCCAGTAAACCGAAAGGACTAGCCAATCCAGACAGCCAACACTGAAGCTCCACTAGTACGCACTCTGAATCCCACCACCACTCAACTCAACTCGAATCACCAAATGCCAAGTTGTTCTATCCTTTCTACATTAAGATTCTTCGAACTCAACATTCATCAAGATTGAAAAGCAATACGAAATCAAATAATTTTTTACTGATTTACCTGGCTTCATCCGTTCACCATCTTTCTCCTGGTTTACTCGACGATGTCGCATTCCGACGGCGAGATCTGTTTCCATTTTCGCTAAGTCATTTAAGAAGTGAACAACTCGCTCCGGCGAGAATGCCTTCCTCACTGTTCGAGCGCCATCTCCATTCTCCGTCCATTTTTCTCTCGTGTCCCTCGTCTGCTCCTGATCTGAACAGATTTAGAATCTGTTTTTTCCCCTTTTCTAGGAGAGATTTAGATTATTAATGATTAATTACTTTAATAATACTAATTATTAGGTTATTAATGATTTTTAGAATATATGCGTAATTTTGTTCTGTAATTGAGTTGGAACTGATTGTAAAAATTTGCAGCAGAGGCAAAGAAGACGAAGAAGACAGCAACAGAAAAAGGCATTATAATTGGTAAGTTCAAACATGAAGGAACCCCCCACTGCCTCTCTACACAGTTTTTGAACTTTATTGTTTATATGATTAGGTGCTTCGGTTGGAGGAGCCTTTTTGGTGGCAACGATTTTAGGGTTTTGCATCTTTTTCTGTTTGGGGAAGAAGAAGAAGAAGAAGCACCCAGTTGGGTATGTCAGCAAGGAAGCTGCCCTTTCTCCTCCTGTTTCTGCTCCTCTTTCCGACAAAGATATGCCTCCCGCTCCTCTTCTGAACTCCTTCCAGACTCACAGCATTCCTTCTTATCCCTCTTCCAAATCTGACCTTGAGAGGCCTTCCCCCAACTCTGATATTCAAGTATTCAGCTACGCTGAACTCGAAAAAGCTACCCAGAATTTCAACCGTTCTCGAGAGCTTGGCGATGGCGGATTTGGCACTGTTTATTATGGTATGAAGCTCTTGTCATCTTTTGTTAAACATATTGCAAGAGGTATGTTTATTGATTGTGCTTTGTGTGAAACAGGGAAGCTTGATGATGGGCGTGAAGTTGCTGTGAAGCGTCTATATGAACATAACTGCAAACGTGTGGAGCAGTTCATGAATGAAGTGAATATCCTTGCTGATTTACAACACAAGAACCTTGTCAAGCTCTATGGCTGCACCTCCAAATTTAGCCAAGGCCTTCTCCTTGTCTACGAATACATTCCCAATGGAACTGTCGCCGACCATCTCCACGGATCACGGGTGAAGTTTGGTCTACTCAGTTGGCCGATTCGGTTGCGAATCGCCATCGAAACAGCGAATGCACTCATATATCTCCATCGCAAAGACATCATACATCGAGATGTCAAAACCAATAACATTCTCCTTGACAGCACCTGCACTGTCAAAGTGGCTGATTTTGGCCTTTCAAGGCTGTTCCCTACTGATGTAACTCATGTTTCCACTGCCCCACAAGGCACGCCTGGCTATGTTGATCCTGAGTACTACCAATGCTATCAACTTACCACTAAGAGCGACGTATACAGCTTTGGAGTAGTTTTGATCGAGCTTATATCGTCGCTAAGAGCTGTCGACACCGATAGGAAACGACAGGATATCAACTTGAGCAATATGGCAGTGAGTAAAATACAAAATCGGGCATTGAATGAGTTGATCGATCCGAAGCTCGGGTTCGACAAGAATCCTGAAGTTATGAGGGCGACAACATCAGTAGCGGAGTTGGCTTTTCGTTGCCTTCAACAAGAAAGAGACATGAGGCCTTCCATGGAAGAGGTGGTGGAAGTACTAAGGGAGATTGAGAATGACAAATCCAGTTCTGAGATGTCTAAAGTTGTCGATATAGGAGTCGTTGAAGACGACATCGAGATCACGAAGAGAACACCACCCGCCTTTTCGCCGAATTCTGTCATAGATGATAACTGGGTTAGCAGCTCTACCATTACAAATTCCTTGTGATGGTGTCTTCATATGGTATCATATTTTGATAGCACGTTGTGTATGATGTGTGAATGGTAGTTTGTGCATAGTATACACTGTAATTTGACCTCTTATACATAGCCGCCTTCATTTCAATAAGGGATTAAGACTAAAATCTGCTTTGTAAGCTTATAGTGAGGTTTGAATGATCTTGTTACTAAAATTACATGTTTAATAACAAAATTAGCATTATGCTTAGACCCTATCGATATTGAGTTTATGTAGTTAATAATATAAACGAAATGCAAGAGTAACACTCTTGATCGTCTATTTAACTATGTTATATCACGACAATTCAACCAAATTTTATCAAATGAATATACAACCGATCGACACTTTCTTTTTTCGTGTTAACACCAAAAAAGGCTTATTATAATGTACATATTTTCTCCAATTTCCATGGCCTAGTAATTGATAGCTTAAAAGGTTTTGTTCATAACAACAACGAAGTTTGTCCTCTACTCCTTCAAGGCTTAGCCATTTGCAGAGTGCCATGCATCAATTTAGACTAACTGGAGCATTTATTTTCTACAGAAAACCATAAGGGCCGCCAAAAGTTGAAGGATTTAAGGTAACCCACCAGCTTCTGCAGAATAATATCAGCCACAGAATTAGTATATACTTCCACACAAAGTTTGATTTCTATCATAAAATCATTCCAAATTTCCATCTCATAGAGCTAAGTTGTGAGATCTCACATCGATTGAATAGGGAGAACGAATCATTTCTTATAAGGGTGTGGAAACCTCTCCCTAACAGATGTGTTTTAAAATTGTGAAGTTGACAGCAATACGTAACAGGTCAAAGTGGACAATATCTGCTTGGATAAAGTCCGGTAAAGGGGATCACAGGGCTCATAAGAAAAATGCAAAGCAAGCTCTTGTAACCAAGTATATTGGGATATTTTAAAGAAGTAAATATGGTGCACATCCATTTGGTTGGTTTGGTAAGAAATAGCAGGATATTCAAATGGCTGTAAACAATGAAATGACTGAAAGTAAGACTGCGAAAGATGATATAAGAAGAACACATGGGCAGTATATCTCACCAGGAAGAAGATCCCAATTCAAGAACCCTCCTTGGCCTCTTGCATTATTGAACTTGTACACAGCACCAGAAACTAGTTGAGGACAAAAGTAGAGCTTAGACTCAGGCGCCCTCATGGTAAGCAAGAAAGTTCATTTTGGTTTAGAATGTTTACCTTCATAACCTCCAACAACAGGATCTTCCGCTAATAAAAATGGTGTATCAAGAACAATGTACCTGCAAATTTGAATAAGAAACTTCACTCAAGCCAGGGCTCTTAGCAGAATGGTGATAAAAAAAAGACATGAAATATTACTTGAAGCAACCAACTCCAGCAGCCAAATGGCCTGCAAAGCCGGTTGCGAGTCTCGTCTCGGCCATGCTGTCGACCATAAGAGTCAAGCCTGATTTTCTTGCCAGATTTGTTATCTCTAGAACTCCAAGGACTCCAAACTTGGGCAACTTGATGTTTATGGCATCCACAAGATTTTCATCGATGATCTTCTGAACGTCAGTCAAACTCCGGCAGCTTTCATCCACTGCAACAGGTATCCCATATGTTCTAGCAACGTTACTGACTTGGCGAAGACCTTTCCAGTCATCTCGGTCTACAGGTTGCTCAAAAACAAGAGGAACTATCCCCATATCTGCCATTGCAATAATTAATTAACACAATTTGTCCATAATGCTGACATCAAATGCAAGTGATGGGAAGGAATAACTAAGTATAACCATTGAAAATTTGCCCACCATTAGCAAATATTGTCCTATTGTCCTATTTGAAAGAAAAACGCGTATGTTAAGGAGAGGCTTCCACATCCTTATAAAGAATGTTTCGTTCCCCTCTCCAATCGATGTGGGATCTCACAATCCACTCTTCTTCGAGGCCCAGCGTCCTTGCTGGCACTCGTTCCTCTCTTCAATTGATATGGGATCTCACAATCTACTACCCTTCAGAGCCTAGCGAGCACACTGCCTAATAAACACATCCAATAAAGACTCTGAGCTGATTTTATATCTTGTAAAAATATTACCCTTCAATTTCTCAAGAAACTTAATTGCTTCTTCGGCTGTGTATCCCTCATTCGCATCAAACATGAGTGAGCAGCAGGGTAGAGCTGCATGAATAGCCTCAATAGCTGCAAGTTCTGCAGCAAAGTTTTTTCCAACAACAAGCTTAAGAGTCCCAAATCCTTGATTGTAATACTTCGACGCCAAGATTGTGGCCTCAGCTGGGGAAACAATTGGAACCTGCAGTAACAAATTTTACAAAGAAAAGTGGAAAATGAAATTGTTTATTCAAGAACCAAGAAAAAAAAAAAAAAAAAGATACCATTTTAGCGCAAAAGTTCATCGAACTCAACTGTTATTGCGGTTGTCAATGTACTAGTCACTCCACCAAATAATCTCCAAAGTGGAACACGGATGCTATTAGCAACTGCATCGATCAATGCCATCTCTACCCCAGCCCTGATCTTTACAAAACAGATACCATTTAAAGAGTTACTCTTACTATCCCCACAAAACTTACTAAATAAACACATCCATTCAATTCCTTTCAGTGAAATCGACCCAAAAATAGAAACAAAATTCATAAGGGAAAATTTCACTCACCGGAGCAAACTCCCGAGGGGAAAGAAGCCCGGTAATATCATCAAACATCGAATTTAGAGTCGCCGGCGGAGTGTGGCGGAGGTAGGTGCAGACCTGCTCAGCCTTCGCAAGAACTGTTTCAAGATTCACATCAGTAACAGACGGAAGCACTTGAACTTCCCCCCAACCAACACACCCATTCTTCAGTTCAACTCTGATTGCAACATTCTCCACCGTTTCAAGCTTCGAATCCCCAAAATACAATGGCGAATTAAGACCCACACTGAATGGTCTCCCCTCAGCCCTCTGCACATTTACCCAAAAAGTCTCCGCCAAATTTTTGAATCCGAAACTGACCCTTTCGGCCGAAGGGGCGGCGGAATCTGCAATTAGCTCGACACCACCACCGCCATGGCTGGAAACGACTCGAAGCTTGGAAGTGCTTCTGGGAAGGCGTTGCAGAAGAGAGGAAGAAAATGGGAGAAGAGCAGCTGAGAGAACCAAAGCCATGGATTGCTCTTCCTCTGTTGCAGAATTCAGTGACACTCTCTGATGGGGTTGTTGGGTTCTTCTCATGCAAGTGGTTAAGATTTTGTGGTGTGAAAACTTGGAGCAGAACACTAAAATTTTTGTCGGGTTGCCAGAACATTGGCCCCTGAATAGAAGCGCTGAAAGAGACTTCGTACATTTTCGGGCTGCTTGCGAAACAGCAAAATGTCCTTTGGTGTCATGTGAGGGTCAGAGTCAGCATTCGCCTAACGTTAACACATGTGACGCTGCTCTCGCAGATTTCAGACTTACTTTATTTAGGTGAAAGTAAGCGACGCACCCACTGACACCGATGTGGGACATTTCTATGTTTAAGTTAGTGCTTGGATCATAAGAGTGTCAACTAAATAATTAGGGTAGCATTACTATGATTGTTTAGTGAGATCTCTTCTAATTATATTTCTCATTGTTATGATGATCATGATGTTAGCTTAGATGTGATCGTTGCCACTTCTCAACTAGGCTTTTAATGGTCTTTTTTGGAGATAGTCGTACGTCCAATCCAGTTCATGTAACACTACTTGAGAGGTTCATTATGGATCGGAGGTCATGGACTCTAGATCTTGGTCACAAGACCCTAACATCATTCGTGTAAATGAATACCATAGTTTATTACATGTTTGTTTGCATTGAAGAAGACAAAATTGCCTCTCCTTGGATTATTGTTACTAATCTTTCCCAACATATCCTTTTGGTATATTCTTTTTATTTTTTCTTTTATTTTTATTTTTATTTATTTATTTTATTAAAAAAGAGGCATAGAAATATCTACGTGAAAATCGATGTGAAACAGCAATGGAAGGGACATCCCATCCCATCCACAAAGTAATTTGATCTATGATCAACATCGTTGTGGTAAAAGTTGTAAAACTAGAGGAATCTATAGAGGGGAAGGTCATAAGGGTCTATACCGTCAAATCGATTTTCGACAGAATGAAAAAGACATATATGGTAAAATCGTAACCATCGAATACGACTCTAATCAAAATGCATACATTTGTCTCACACACTATGGAGATGGTGAGAGAAGATATAATTTACATACCGCACCACAGGAGCTATAATTGGAGATACGATTGTTTTTGGTACAAAAGTTCTTATAAAATGGAAGGCGTTCTTATAAAATGGAAGGCGTGGTTTGTAGTCGCGTGCATTGCTTCCTAAATATAATATTTTTTAATTAATTTTTCAAAACTATCAAGATATAAAATATAAACAGAAGGATACCAAATCAAATGGGTGAAATGAAGAGCAAAACCAGTAACATGCTGATATAGCAAGGGAAAGAGATGTGAGGCATTAAAGAGATCCTAAATTATGCGGATATTTTCGTTTTACACATATGTAATGCAATGAAACATTACTTCTTAGGATACAATATTCTTTCTTTTTTCTTTTCACTATTGGAAGTAGGGTACAAAAGTGAGATAAGGTGAAAAAAATAATTTAATGAAAGAATGTAACCTTATTTGACATGGTATTCTGATTTCATGCAAAGACAGAAGAGGTCCTTCGCTAGAGACTATACTGAGAAAGGAAAGGAGAAGACATGCCTGAATGGTGCCTACGAGAAGTCTCCCATGTCATAAGCTCGGAGAATCGTCTTGACTTTTCACTTTGCCTCGGAGCATGTCGGTGAAACCTCCTCGCATGATTCGTCTGAACCTAGTGTCTTCAGCTGGTGGCGGCAGCACAGGATTTGGTGGCTCAACTGGTTCGCTTGGAGATGGCTCCAAAGTTTCTTTCTTTCCCAACAGGCCACCATCACCACCAAAGAAACTGCTGACGGATGAAGCTATTCCGAGATGTGCACCCATCACCTTACCGATGGTTTCAAATGTTCCTCCTGATCTCTCCTTCATTATGATTTCAAGAGCTTCCTTGTGTGCTGGATCCAGAGCGTCTAAATCTTTTAAAAGATTTTGTATGGATGGAAGGAACAACTCCCGTATGCTGGTTGCCGATAGGTCTAAGACAAGCGAATAATTTTATATGATTCAATTGTAAGAGTTTCACTGGTCAGTGGGAGTAAATAAAAAAAATCAACAGAAGAGAGCAAGTTTGAGCGTCCAATTTATAAGTCTCACAGAATGAAACAAACCTGTAGCGTCCAAAGCACGAATTGCTTCACAAAATGCATCAGCTCTCTCACGGCGACGCATCAATGAACTTGACGTAGGTGGTGCCGCTGAGAGTTGGAAGATCTTGGATAAAAGATGTAGCATGTTAAAGAAACAAATAGACTACGTAATCTGAATATGCAAAATGTCCAGAAAGTAATATGCCTTCTTATTAGCCTACTGAAACAGTCCTAAAAATTCATAGAACGATATTTAGAACGACCGCCAAGGATATAATCTCTAAGTCTTTCTGTTGTATGAGGTACAGCCACCACCAATGCACGGACCACAGCTATAGTAGCCTCATGCGATCCATCTTCCAGAAAAGCATCCATTTGAACCCTTATCTTCTCCACTATCTAAGGGATCCAAATATTTAATCAGCTACCCCTCGTAGAGTGTTCCAGAAGTCTAAAAATACAGTCAAATATAGCTAAGCAAAGATACATACAATGTCATTCTTAAAATGTTGTGCAACAGCTCCAAATGCATCTATGCTTGCATACTTCACATTCAAGTTGGGGTCTGATCCCAAAGTAACCAGAGCAGGCAAAATGTGAGTAGACGCAACTTTTGAATCGGTGTAAGGTACCTAGCAATAAATGATATTTGATATAGCTTTCAATATGGTGTTTAAATCAAACAGATACAACTCCAGAACAATTAAGCTTACAATAACTTTTAGCAGATTGGCAGCACTGGTCTTCATACTTATGTGAGAGCTAACAACCATCTCCCACAGAATATTAAAAATGACACCATGGTGCTGTTCAAATGTGCTGCACATTGGAAAGCAAACTCAGAAGGGAAAACTACAAAAATTAACTATCTATAGGTATTTATTTAGATACAAACCAAAAGAAGCGGACTGCATCTACAATCTCAGTAAATTGGTTTGCTGATTGATTCTCCTCCTTAGACCCTTCAACTAATAGTTTCCTCAAAAACTGCACCAACTCTTCGTGTTTACTAGGAGCACCCAAAACACCAACTAAAAGAAGTGGCAAAACACAAATTGTAGCAAGTCTTTTGCCCAAAAGGGTTTTTGGTTTAAGACCTTCAAGAAATAAATCATCACCATATGTTAGAAAAAAACAAATTGTAAAACATGTGGGGTTGTTATTAATATAAAAATAAAACATAAGTATAAAACACTCATCAACTTTTTTATAAAACAATAAACAAAAAATAATTATTAAACCATTATTATTTTTCTATTTAAAAAAAAAATCGAAAACCAAAAAACAGTAATCAAACAAGTACGGTTTGTTTTTCAAAATCAGAAAACAGAAGGCGGTTACAAGCAAATTTGGTTTTCTGTTTCTCTAAATCAGAAAACAAAAAACATATATAGCTTAGTTTTTAAAAAAGTAAATAAAAAAATAAAACCAAAAAACCAAAAAACACAGCCTAATGTTCAAAACAACTATAAAAATAAATGAACCTAACTACAAAATTAATACCTACAAAAGCAATCTCATCCATCTAAAAGAACACACAAAAAAAAAAAAAAAAAAAAATGGAAATTCAAGTTATGGAAAATATTAGTTTCACCCCTTATTTAAATTTCAATTCAATTTGATAAAATTTAAACTTTAGGGTTAAATCTAACTCAGTCAACCAAGTACCCAAGTAAAATATTCCCCAACAATTGCAAAATGTATTTGATAATTTACCTTTAATTCTTGAATGGACAGCTGAAGGGAAAAATGCCAAATCTGCACTTTCCCCAACTGCAACCAAGAATACAGGCAGCATAATATGTGTCAAATAAGGATCGCCGAAATGTTCAGATACAGCCAATAGAAACTGCAAAGCCCAAAAACGAAATTTAAAAAAAAAAAAAAAAAAAAAAGAGAGAGAGAGAAAAGGAGATTAGAGAAAGAGGGTAACGCACCAAAAACAAAATTAAAAACTAAAGAATGACATAGATAATGATAAGGCACCTTGGTAAGTCGATTTCTCAAGTTGTCTTCTTTCTGAGGTAAAAAACAGGCCAGTTGTATTAAATCAGGAAAGCAGTCTACATGAATCCATTCAAAAGCTGGCCATTCAATGCATCCCCTAGACAAATAGTATACCAGAGTCAAACTGATCTGAACTTCTTTTCCGAAATGTAAGAGTAAATTTAGGGAAAGGATCATGTTCCAATTGTGTAGAAAATTAAAAGAAAACCATAACGAGAAAAGAGAAGAATTTACCCGGCATACAATTCAAGCATGGAAGAAGAGATCATGGCTTCTGCTGTTTGAGTTACAGAAGAAAATGGGCAAGTTTCAATTGCTTTATGGTGCACAAATGGGAGCAGTTCTGACAGCATTCTTAGTAAGACATCAACATTCCAACGTTCATGTTCACCTAAAGAACGAAGATGAGAATCCACTGATCCTTCAACACCGGAAAGAGGTGGGCACCGCTTCAATATTGAGCAAATAAATTAGACAATTAATGAAGTTTCTAAACAGACCAAGAAGATGGTGAGATAAAAGCACACCTGAGTAGAGCTCAAAATATGAGACAATAATACTCTTAATACATGGTCTAATTTATTTCCCCACTTTATAACTGCAGGAACCAATTCCTTTATTGAAGTTTCCACAACCACACCAGCTGGATCACAGACCAACTGGAACATCATATCCTCTACCTGTAGATAAACAAAATTAAGTATTAGATGAAGAAACTCGTGTCCTAATACCTCCTCTTATCCCTCTTATGTGTCATCCAATCGATGGCAAGGGGAACGGCTCCACTCCCCAGACCATGTGTTATCAACCTGTTCTAGAGCTTACATTGTAGCAAATTCCCTCAAGTCAGAATTCTTCTCCATGAATGCCTCGTAGCATATTTAGTGAGGCTGACCTTGTAATATTTGTCAATGTTTGGAAAGAGAGGAAGCAGCATAGCAAGATTATGAACAGCAGCCTCCCGCACAACAGTTGCAGAATCTTCAATCAGTTGTTGCACAATAGATAGAATAAGTGAATCACGGATCTCTGGCCGGACGAACTCTGCTAACTCTCCACATGATTGAGCAACAAGTAGTCTACGTTCCTCATACATGTGATTTATCTGGTTACAAATTGAAAAACATATATAAAATATTCCTTCAAAAGTACACAAAAGGTACAAATGATATCTCCTACGACGTAGACTGCAAAACTCACTTGTTCCCAGCACTGAGGAAGTAACTCCGTTTCTGTTCTCATCTCTCCAACACTCTTAGCAAGGGTAACACAAGCCTAAATAGTAGACGAAAGCTTCATTATGAAAAATATAGAAAGGCAACCTCCAAACACAGTTGAAAAAATATAGGAAAAAACCCCACATCCATAATGATACGTCTCTGCTGTTCATCTGGACGTTTGATTAAATTAAACAGTGTGTGAGTTAAGGAATCCCTGATGCCACTATCTGGATGACGCTCAATTGCGCACATAATAAGGGGAAGAAGCTCCTGAAAGTCAGTACAAACAACAAATCAGAATATGGAAGTAAGACAGATTTTTAATCCGTCACTGAGAGACTGAAAAGAACCTCACGATGATTGATCAAAACATAAGGAACTATCTTCGGCAAGGCATCTGCAAGTATCTGAATGGTCCCCAAACCCTGTTGATCATAGTTCATATATCTAAGTTTAAAAGATAAACATGAAGAGATAGAGTAGATGAACATGAAAGATTGTTGGGCAGGCATTAGAATTGCAGCCAGACCCCAGTAAAAGAAACAAGTCTGTTCAAATGTGAACTGGATAAGGAACTGACTAATTACCTTTTCAAACACAGCTTCATCACATGGATTGTTTTCTTTCACAGGTAACACATTGTCTTCTGTCAGTTGCTGACCATTTTGTTCGGAGATGCTTTCTTTATTTTCCATACAATTGTCATTATTTGATGAAACTACTGTAAGTTCATGCAAAACTTCATCAGACTTGCTCATGTTGTTACCAGGAGTTTGAGTAGCCAGTGACCGAATATCTCCATTATCTACAACCATATTCCCTTCATCTGACATATGAGCTAACATGTTTTTGTCTTCATGTATCTCAACAACTACGTCTTCTACATTCTCAGGCACTTCCTTTGTAACAGTTGGTTCAACAGGCTTCAATGCATTCATATTTTTTGCCTTTAAAGTCTCAATTTCAATTTTCAGTAACTTTATTTCCTCCTTGTATGTTTCAGAGGACTGCAATTGGCCAGGATCCACATCATTAGTAACTGAGTACAAGTTAGAATGAGATCCCTCAATTTGCATTTTTAGTGCAGTGATTTCAGCTCTACAGTCATTGAGTTCCTTTCTCTGGTGCTCCCAGGATTTCTTTAAATCTTGTACCTAAAGATGAGTGCACGTCATTTTATGAATTAGGAGAAAAATTAGACAGCACTTCCGAAGTATATTGAGGGGGAAATACCAGGCTCTCTTTATCTTTAATATCCTTCTGCATAGTTTCCAAAGACTTTGTTAATGCACCTATCTGACCCTCTGCCAAATCTTTGTTTCTCAGCAAGCTTTCCTTCTCTTGATTTAATTTCTTGTTTGCTTCTAGCAAAGATTCATTCAGTCGAATCATTGCAATGTTTTCCTGTAAAGCAGACACATGGTAATGATACAAACTGAAATTCAGAAAACATGTCTGCTTTATTTATTGGAAAAAGAAAAGAAAAGAACTATTCTTGGTCACTTGAGGCTAACATATGGGTTGAACTGACTTCGGGTTTTCTTGGTGTAGATTAAAGGGTCCCAGCTTGTCAATTGGAAACGGACCTCTCTACCTCCCTCACCTTGGAGGCATTGGTGTCATCGCTTCGAGAAGCTTAATTGGACACCCTTGATAAAAAAAAATCAGTTGGGCAGCTAGGCACATTCACTAGTAAACCAGCACACATCAACTTGATAGCCAATATGCCTAAATTGAATTTCCACAAAAATATTGTCTGGAAATATTCCCAAGAAGCTAACAAGAATTTTATGGTCCATAGCTTACAAGGGCTTCACAATGAAAAGGGTTCAGTCAAAAAACGCTTCAACATTCCCCTTAGATGAAATTTCTGTTTATATTTTGTCCATAGCGATTTGGCAATGAAAGGGCGACCATTTCTTCCCCCAAAATTTGGGGATTCCTGTTGTATCCCTAGAGACAACATGGATTGGCTACCAGAGATCCTTTATAAATGGTAGGTAACCAACGAGGCAACATGTTAAAGTTGTGCGACTAAAGCTCTCTTGTAGTCTTTTCTTACTAATATAACAAACCTTTTCAATGACTAACAAAAATCTTTTGATTCCTTCTTGTGACAGGATGCAATTCACTGCCTCTAATTAGAGTGCCATCCATCAGCCTTTTGGCAATTTTACTAGTTTATTGATGAACCTAGACTGGCATTGCTTTATATAGTACCTTTTAGTGCCAGGCCTACTCTACCCTTAACCATTATTTTCTAAATTTTCTTTACTTGGAAAGAAATACTCATTTCTTATCCAAGTAATAATAATAATAATAATAAATAAACTATCTACCATAACCCAAAAAATTTTCCAAGCAACGAACAGGGAAAAAGAAAAAACAGCTTACTGAAGCACAATGGGATATTAATATATATCAGTAGCATCTAACTTTAACCGTTGCTTTGATGGAGCAGCGAGAAAAGTACAACAGGATATTAATATTCATAAGAAATGGCTTTAAATTAACATGAGAGCAGCTTGCAAACTTGAACCAAGAACTACCTCAGCAGCTTCTGAGGTGGAGGATAGATATTGATAGTAGTAGTGACGCAGGGCATCTGATACACATGCAGGTGAGTTAGGCCAAACATCAAGGTTTTGATCTGTAACCTGCACAGGAAAAGGTAATATATAATTTTAAATACCTGTGGATGCCTGTGTAGAGTCTGAAGCACACTATATGGACCCTCAAGGCAGACTCTACGCTTTTCCTTTTTTTAAGAAAATTAAATAGGACATTCTATTCATGTAACAAAAAATAAAACAAAAAAAGATTAAGCATAAGTACCAAAAAAAAGCCACTTAAAGAAGTCATTGTAAAAATGACAACAAATTGATGAGTTGTACACACACATATATGTTAAATCACGAATCAATCTATGATAATGGATTACTATAAATTAAATTATATCAATATTTTTAACACTCCCCTATACTTGTCAGCTTGAAAATTTGTAGAGACCCAACAAGTGGAAGTCAATATTAATTGGGGAGGAAATGACATTACAGGAATTCAAACACGTAGCTTTTAAGCCAATGGGTAACAGTAAATATTTTACATGAAACCACTCAAAGAAATGTCCGTATAATTCTGGTAGAAAATCAAAGATTGCTTGCTCTGTACTCAAATCAGTTGTCTCTCACATTAAACATCTTGAACCATCTTAGAAGTCATCTTTTCAAAAGTCATGACGTTATTTATTGAATTAATAGATTATCTTTTTTACAGATGGAAACCAAAGGCATCTCAGCTCCCCTCTTCTAGGACAGTGATGGATACGACAACTAAAGAAAATCCATAGATGATAGAACAAAAAAAAAAAAAAAAAAAAAAAAAAAAAAAAAAAAAAAATCCATAATCTTGCATAGTGTATACCTCTTCATAAAATGTCATTGCAGTAAGTCGATAACCTGCTATAAGCAGATATTCCTTCACAGCACAATTAAGATCTTGACGTTCATTGTCTTTAAGTGGACCCAGATCAGAGGAGGCATTCCTCTTTTCTTGATGAATCTCTTGCCGAATTCTTTTGGTAGAGTCGGCCTTTGAATCTATTAAAACCAACCCAGAGAAATAACTTTGGGAATCGGATAATAGCAGATAAGCATTGACCAATCAAATAAATTAATACTATTATAATTATTCACACATTGCAGACAGATGACTGAAATCATAAAAGAAAAAATTTGTGGCGTCCACAAGAATAGGGATCACCCCAGTTGATAAAAAGGCCATTGTTATTACCCTAAAAACCTAATTTCTTTTTTCATTGCAACTGTAAGCAAATAAAGTGAGGTCATCAATGGCTGCTGCACTACAACTTTCTTCCTTTATTTCCAAACCCACTAACTTTTCCGGGAGCAGTACTGAAAAATCTGAAATGCTGAAAAAAATAACTTACCACTCAACTCAACTGAATGGGCCTCATTCTTTTTCTGCAATTCGATCTTCAATTTTGAAATGTCTTCTTGAGCTAAGCGCAGCTCATACTCACTGATAGCTAACTTTTCTTCTACTGCTTCTTTCTCCTCCAACAAACTTTGAGGGTCTGCAACTGCTCCAAATAGGAACGAGAAGAAAAAAAAAAAAGGATATTACATCTAAAAACAAGACTAAACACCAGTACCAGTGAGTATGATACTCAATGAAAATTTAGTCTCCGACAGTAAAGAAAGCAGAAAACTTAATTTATTTTACAAATTCCTTCTTAACCAAATATATAAAAGACAAATTGACGTTTATATTTTTCAAAAAATTTCATTAAAGAGCAAGGTATAACGCCCCCCCTAAAAAAAAAAAAAAAGACATCGGGATTACAGAAAGATCCTCTAGTTGGGATTAACGAAAAAGAAGTAATACTAATTAGAGCGGGCTCCAAAGTAGGCTTAGATTCAATGGTTTCTCAATTCTCAAACTCTCCTTTACGGTTATGCTTAAATACTACAAGACTTATTTCCATCTATACCGCCCAAAACAAAGACTTGTCTGCACAATCCGATGGGAGGGATGTTTTGATCTGCGATCCTCCATTGGAATGTGAGTTGTATGAGATCATAATCGAATTATTATTTAGTTGAACTGCGATCCTCCATTGGAATGTGAGTTGTATGAGATCATAATCGAATTATTATTTAGTTGAACTTATTCTATCTGCCTCAGTCTGTCTTGCTATATTTCGCCAACTTCTATCTCATGATCCTACATTCGTGGGTATTGAACTAGTTTTCTCAACTCTAATGTCAATCCACTGCCTTACATAACAAGACAGTTGGAAGTCCTGCATCAAACCTCCAGCATAAGCTATGATTTATTTCCTCCACTTAATGGAAAAAAAAAAAAAAAAACGTTATAATGTCAGGTCTAAAGATAATGTATAATCTTGATCAAGCTTGTTGTTCGAGCCAAAATCTGGAATAAAAAAATTCCGAAGATCTAAATCATAGTTTGAATTCGATTAAACAAATAATCGCAATTTGGAAAAGCAAATAGAACTTATGTTTTACGTCAATACACGCTACCGAATTGCCATTGAGCTAACAGAAACATTTGGAGCTCTAAGCTTGAGATTGTGCGCGAATTTTTAAACCGCACTACTTCAACAAAATTTGAAAATAGTAGAAATCAAGTTCTAATCACGTACCCCTAATTTCTTAACCGAATGGAAGAAATATCAATAGAGTAAATACATACAAGGAAAATCAGAAATCACGAAATCGATAAGATAGAGTGGAGAAATAAAAACCTCGAAGAGAATTGAAGCGAGTGATTTGATCAGGAGGGAAGTGAGCTGGATCGGAGAAATACTCCTTGAGGCGAATGGCCTGGGCATCCCGGCCATCGTCGAGAAGCTCGTGGAGGAGCTCAAATGCAGTCAACACATAGTTCTCCTCCAGCAAAAAGTTAACAACGCAATTGCACAACGACGACCTTTCCATGTCAATGGAAGTTACTTGCGCAGAATTGATCACATAGTACCTCAGCTCAAGGAGAACCACTGTTTCTGCTCCAACTCCATCTTCATTACGTCGCAATTGAAGTGAAGGAGGGAGGAAAAAGCGGCAGCGAGCTCTGCTAGATCTTACTTCTCTAGTTCGATTTGAGAAAATCGGTAATTTTTGGATCTTCGTGTTTTCCCAACAAAATTATCTTTTTGTATGAGATGGCAAACGGCACTTCTTTTTAGTTCTTTTTTCTTACGCTTAATTTAATAACTTCAGTTTTTTTTTTTTTTTTTTTTTTTTTTTTTTTATATATATTTTAATTTTATTTCAATTATCGAGTAATAGTATTCATTTTATATCATTCGAGTTAAACTCGTTTTTATATTTAATAATTCTAATTTTGGTAGTTTAAATAAATAATAAATTAATATTTCATAAGGATTAATTTGAAATTTAAATTATATTATGGTCACTCGACTTTAATATTCCTTTTGGTTACTAAATATTTAAAATGGTTGTATTTTAGTCTCTAAATTATAATTTATTCTAATATTTAAACTTTAGAAATATAATAATTTTGAACACTACTGATTAAGATACACATAAGTATTATAAGTAAGCTTATGTTCAGAGTAGGATATCATACCGTTGTGGAGATTCGTAGTTCATAACATTGTTATCAGAGAAATGTTCTTAACTTAGTCATTTCAATAGAATCTTCAAGTGTCGAACAAAGAGTGAGTCTCAAATGTGTAGTAAAAAATAACTCAAGTGTCGAGTAAAGTGTGTACTTAGCTTAAGAGCTCCAAATAATGAGTTAAACTTCAGTTAAGAAGAGACTGTTACCGAGCTCATTTTATAGGCGTAGGATAAAATTGGTGTTAGTTAGACCTATTTAAATTTCAATCAACTAAATTAGTTCTCATTTTAACTTAAATTTGGGTGTACATGTAAATTGTAAGTAGCTAATTAATAGTAATTTTAAGTTGTAATTTAGTTTTGAAAAGAAACAAAATGAGCCGCTCATTTTATTTTCCCAACGCATAAATAAGACTCCATGACCTATCTAATTTTTAAATAAAAAAAGAAAAGAGAAAAAGAAGTATTTCGCTGGCGTGTCAACTGTGTGGTTCTTTAGAGCAGGACGTGGCGTTTCACGTGTCGTGGATTATTGCAAGGGACCCGCCGACAAATTTGCATTTATTTTATCATGCTCAACAACAAAAATGTCCTTCCCCTCACCTTTTGTCTTTTCTCACTCCATTTTCATTTTTTCTTTATTTGATTTTCATGTTATTCAGATAATTTATTATAAAAATATAAAAAAACATATTATGATATTTTTATGAGTTTACTTTTAGTTTTGTAAAACATTTAATTTAAATAAAAAAATATTACTAATCAACACTCCGTCCAATACATTATTTAAAAAATAAATTATTCTATTTCTCCATTTATTTTTTTTAAAAGATTACATAAAATACAAGAATTTTTGTTGAAAGGTGTGGAAATGAAGTGGTTTTCAACTAGTAAAATATGTGCCCCGTATTCTTATCCACGTACCTTTCTTCATTTATTTATTTATTTTTCAATATATATATATATATATATATATATATATATATATATATATATATATATATATATAACCAATTAAAAAAGAAAATAAAAGAAAAAGTAGTGGCGATTTTATTTCTCCCGTTCTTCAGCTCTGTTATCTGTTGCATTGTGGTTCCTCTTGCCCATGGCGTCCTCCACTTAAACACATAGCCCAATCTCAGCACAAGCAGAATTCCCATGCCTTTTGCTCCCAATTTTCAGGTAAATCCATTTCTGGTAAAATCGCGGTTTCTTATCGGCATTTTTTGTTTGAATGGAGTGATGAGGAAGCATGGAAGGAAGGTTTTAGTTTACGTCTTTTTTTCTTTTTTTTCTGTGGATTATTGAAGTGTTTGGTTTTGAATCTGCGAGGATTGGATGAATTTGTTTCACTGGTTTAATTAGAAGAAACAAGCTTCATTTGTTTTGGATTTGATTTCTAATCGAAAAACAGGAATGAAACTTTTGTTTCTTGAGAATGAATAGGTGGAGATGGAGAGGAGAGATTTTGACAGCAAAATTAGAGGTGGATTAGTCAGAGCCGCTATTAACCAATATGGAGATGGAAAAGGAGATGGCATTTCATGGAAGAAATCACTCCCCCAAGACTCCTCAGAGGTATGCATTTTAAGAGATTGTAAGTTTGGTTTCAATTGGGCATTGCTTACTTGAAAGTACTGTTTAAACATTTTCGATCTTTAAAAGTAGTTTGAAAATTTTCTAAAAATGGATAAAAGATATTTAAAAGAAGTATTTAACTAATTATCTTCCAAAAGTGTTTGTATGGGGAATTGTGATAACAGTCTTTTACTGTAACATCATGAAAAGGTTTGTTGGGAAAGGGGACGTAGTTTAGTGTCATGCTGAACATGTCTCTTACAATTGCAGTATTCCTTAAAGGCGAGAGAGCTCCAAAAGGCAAAGACAGACATTGAGCATTATAAGAACAGTAGAAATGCGGCAGATTCCTTTAGTGCACAAGCTCAACTTGAGCTCCTCAAGGCCAAGAGCACAGTGAAAAAGCTCTCTTCCCTGTTTGGCAAATCAAATGCCACGACGCAGGCGCATAAACAGGAACTCGAAAGGTTGAAGAAATCAGGTTCAGTCCAGGACCAGCGTTTGGCTGTTGCAAGCAGTGAGAATCACGAGTATGAGGAATTGATGCGGGAACTGGAAGTTGCAAAGCAAGAATTAAGCAAACTCAAACTTGATGTGGCTTCTGTTTTTCAGGAGAAATTGCAGGCAGAGAAGGAAAAGGAAGTAGCCATTTCGAAATTTCATTCCTTGTCAAGCTCTATTGAAGAGCTAAGGAAGGAGATTGATGAAATAAATGAAGAACAAGTACTAGTTGAGTTAGCCCAGATGGAGGCTTTGAAAGAGTTTCAAGAGATTGAAGCACAGAGAAGAGTGGAAGCCCACGAGTTCTTATGTGCAATTGAGAACAAGAGGAAGAATATTAATGATCTTGCTCAAGAGGTTGAAGGCTTAAAAGAGCTAGAAAACCAATTGAGCGCCACAACGTCAGATGTGAATGTGTTGCAGAGGGAACTAAAGTTGGTCAAGGAATTAAACGTCAAAGCTCAGAGAAAAGTTATGATGACAGAAATGGAAACAAAATCTCAGGTAGAAGAAGATGAACTTTTATTGCCATCAATCACAGAAGAACTCAAGGCTGCAAAGAAGGATTTGGCCGCAATACGGGATGAAGGCTTTCAGTTCATGACATCGATGGATGCTGTACGAAGGGAACTGAAGCGTGTCAGGGAAGAGAATGCTAATTTGAAGAAACCTGATGAAAAAACTGATTTAGTTGTTCAAAAACTAAACTCAAAGCTGCTTAGAGCAAAAACCAAATTGGAGGTTGTATCTTCAGCTGAAGAGAGAGCCAAAACTATTGCTTCTAATCTGTCTCTCACTATAGAACAAATGAAGAAAGAAAAGGAGGCTGCAAAGAAAGAAAAGGAGCTTACTGACCAAGAAATAAAAAACACCAAAGCGGAAATCCAAGAGACTGAATCTGAAATAGACTTAAATGAGGAAAGATTGCAAGATGCCTTGCGGGAGCTCGAAATAGTGAAGTCTTCTGAGGCATTGGCACTTGCAAATTTGAAGTCACTAACAGAAAGTACAATGAGACTAAGAGCTTCTGCAACTAAGAATAGCTCTGTTATCACCATCTCTAGTTTTGAATACGAGTACTTGGCTGGTCATGCGGTTGCAGCACAAGAAATTGCTGACAAAAAAGTTGCAGCAGCTCAGGCTTGGATTGAAGCCATTGAAGCAAGTGAAGTTGAAACAATAAAGAAATGTGAATTAGCCGAAATGGAAATCAAGGAGATGATAATGGAAGAAGAGAAACAGATATACAGGACAAAGAGATCACTTACCGAAAAAAGAATGGTGGAGGGAGAGTTGCAGAATACAGAAGCTGAAAATATGGAACCAGCAAATCGTCAAAAGTCCATTAGGAGAAATGGAAGCACGACTCCATCTAGGCGGTTAAAGTTCAGAATATCATCCTCACCATCGCCTCATATGATGAACGGAGGAATTGACTCCTTTTCCATGGAGAACAGAACGAAGGTTGTGAAAAATCTTGCCAAATTCTTCAATGGCAAGAAAGCTAAAATGAACCCTTGAATTGACTGAAAGCTTGTTCCTGCTGATTGTGATTGTTTCAGTCAGAACCTCCATGGCCCCATCAAAGCGGTAACTTATTCTGCAATCAGTGGGAGCGAGGAGTTCAGATTGATTTTTTTCCCCCTTTATAATTTGATGTGCATAGAAGGAGAACACATTCAGCTTTAGATTTGGATTATTAGATTACACCAAAATCTGCCTTGAGTTGTTTTCTTTATGCAGCTTCATGGATCTGTAGCTCCAACTCACTAACTGCAGCTTTCATGATCTCTCCTATTATCGTACACAGAAGTCAGGTTCTTGTCTTCTTGATCCATTAGTTAGTTTGAATTGAGTTAAGACGCGTTGATTTATCCAAGACATTCGTATTTTGTTTTGGATTATATAGGTCTTTTACAAATGAGAGAAGGAAATAAGAAATAAACAAAGAACGATGAACGTATACATGTAATAGTAATAGATCTATGGATCACTTTGACTTGCAGCCTAACCACACCAATCCCGCCGTACCTCTTCATTCAAAACTATACATGATTTCCACAACTGGTGGAAACGAAACAACCTTTTTCAATTTCTTACAACGTCTTCCACTACAAACAAATTCTGACCCAAAATTTCCAGCCAAATTCCATCAACAATCAGCCCAGCAAGACTCGCCTCCAATTACGCTTAGACCAGTCCAAAATGGCCCGCCTTAAAATTCACAAATCATAGCAGCCCTCTTGTTTTCTTTCTCCACTGTAAAACTTGCTGGTTTCTGATTAGGAACCTTCTTGTTTTCCATTTGATACTTATTTCAAGGGAAGCACTCTTTCTGATTGTAACATAACTACACAATATGGTTCTTCTGGAGATTTGCTTTGTTTTCATCGTGAGCGACCATTTTTCATCTGTGTCTTCTCTGAATGAAGAGGGATTGGCTCTGCTTTCATTCAGAAACTCAACTTTTGATGCCGAAGGCTTCCTCCAAAACTGGAACTTCTATGATACGACCCCGTGTTCCTGGAATGGAATCACTTGTACAGAACAAAGAGTTGTTTCTCTCAGTATTGAAGACAAGAAACTCTCTGGTACTCTCCACCCTGCACTTGGGAAGCTTGGGTCACTCCGTCATTTAAGCCTTCGAAACAATAGTCTTTTCGGAAGCTTCCCAACTGAGCTCTACAAGCTGGTAGAATTACAAAGCTTGGATCTCTCACAAAATGTCTTTAATGGCAGTATTCCAGATGGGTTTGGTTCCCATTTGACATCCCTTCAGTATCTCAATCTTTCCTTCAATGTCATCAACGGCTGGATCCCTGCAGACTTTGGCAACTTGTCCCACTTGCGAGGCACTCTTGGTTTGTCTCACAATGTCTTTACCGGCCCAATCCCGCCAAGCCTAAGCAGCCTCCCTGCAACCCTTTATATCGATCTAAGTTACAATAATCTCAGTGGCCAAATACCACCACAAGAAGCTTTCCAGAACCTTGGTCCAACAGCTTACGTAGGGAATGCCTTTCTATGTGGACTGCCTCTCAATGTTTCATGTCCAATCACGGTGCCAACGTCAAGCCACGACTCGTGGTTCCATTGCCCATCACATGGGAAAGGTGGAAAATCTTGCTCCATAATCACAGGCTCTGCAAGTATCATAGTTGGTTTCTGCCTGGTGATCCTGGTAGTATTTTGGTGCAAGAGGGCTCATCCTTCTAAAGGGAGTGAAAATGTAGATGGCTGTAACTTTAGTCAGGCATTGATGTTTAAAACAGAGTTTTCTTGCTTTGCAAAACTTGATGTTGAGACCCTACCCGAAAACATGAAGAAGTATAATTTCGTGTTACTGGATCGGCAAGTCGACTTCAATCTCGAGCAACTTCTGAAATCCTCAGCTTATCTTCTAGGCAAGAATGGGAATGGGATTGTGTATCAAGTGGTTCTAGAGAAGGGAGTAAAGCTAGCCGTAAGAAGGTTGGAAGATGGAGCTTATGAAAGGTTTAAAGAGTTCCAAACTGAAGTTGAAGCAATTGGGAAGGTCAGACATCCCAATATCGTAGCTCTTTTAGCTTACTGCTGGTCTCTTGAAGAGAAGCTGCTCATTCATGAATACATACCACATGGAGACCTGGCCACTGCACTTCATGGTAAATATTCATGAATACATATCATTTTCTAATGATATTGGAGAGTGTTTTTGTAATAATGCTTCAGTTTCTAATGATATTTTCCAATATCCAAGCAGGGAAAGCAGAAATTTCCTACTTCCGACCACTTTCTTGGGCTGATCGTGTGAAGATCATGAAAGGAGTAGCAAACGGATTGACATATCTTCACGAATTCAGTCCAAGAAAATACGTCCACGGCGATCTGAAGCCGACCAACATTCTGCTAGGAAACAACATGGTACCTTACATCTCAGATTTCGGACTCGGACGACTTTCAAATGCCGCAGGAGACCTCAGTGCCTCACCATCGGAGCGAACCCCCGCCGCAACGCCGCGGCGCTCTCCTTTCCGATCAAACTCCATGTGCTCCTCTCTGTCAATAGGGTCCTATTATCAAGCCCCTGAAGCCTTGAAGGCGGCAAAGCCATCGCAGAAGTGGGATGTTTACTCGTTTGGAGTGATATTACTGGAAATTATCACCGGAAAGATGGCGGTGATTCAAGCGGGTTCGTCGGAGATGGAGCTGGTTCAATGGATTCAACTGGGAATCGATGAAGGGAAACGGCCATCGTGTATCATAGATCCGTCCATGTGTGGGGAAGTGGACGAGGAAGAAGCTGCGGCGGCCATTGATATAGCTGTTGCTTGCACTCGGAAGAGTCCTGAGAAGAGACCCTGTATGAGAATTGTGTCGGAATGTTTGGAAAAGTTGGCAACTTCACCGTAACTGAAAACTATGTCAGAGATGGTCGCTGATTTGGCTGCTGGAGGCCGATGGCTTTTGAGTACACATTTTCTATAGTTTTTTTTTTTTTTTTTTTTTTTTTTTTTTTTTTTTTTTAAATTATTATTATTTATTAATAACAAGCTAATAAAAAATAAAAAAAAAAACTAGTTTAATAAGGTAAAAACTACCGAATTCCAACATTTTAGTTTGGAGATGTTTTTAAGGTAAAAATATATTATAATTTTTGAAATTTCAAATTCACAATTTCTTTAAAAAATACTTTTAAAATTTTCAATAATATTCTTCTAACTTTATAAAAAAAAAAAAAAAAAAAAACCGCTCTTAATTTTCTTTAATAGAAAGTTCAAAGATTCCCAAACGTGTAGACTTTAGCTGACAAAAAATAAAAAAAATCAATCTTGATCCATATGAGCATAAGTTTTAATTTGGAATATATATATATTTTTTAAGAAATCTTTTTAAAAGTGCTTACTAAATATAAATATATTAAGTTACAAACTTGTAATTGAATTTAATTTAAAGGGGAAAAATGAAAAGCTAAAAGAATAGGGATAATTATGAAGAAAAAAAAACATTTTAATCACTTCAGCACATGTAGAGAAGGATAAGAGAGAACGTATAACTTTAAGAGTTTTTTTCGTACAACAAATACAGAGAAAGATTTGAAACTTGAGGCCTCACAAAATTGCAAGCCAAACCAACCCTACTTTTGGAAAACAATTTTAGAAAACATGGGTAGAGAAAGTTAGGAGAAAAACGTTTGAAAAACAATATGAGAAAATAATTTTATAAGCCAGCAAGCAATAAACAACGACATGAGAAAGTAATGTTATAAGCCAACAAGCAATAAGCAACGACATTCATAGCATATAACTTGAGTATGAAAGAATTGACAACTAGTCGCATCCTTGTATAATACATTTTGAGTCAAATTGCCTTTAGCAGATGTCGACATGATTCGATCAAAAACTAATAATAAAATAATAAAAAAACATGAAAAGCAAGTAAATCCAATGTTAAAAAATCTTCAAAAGAACAAATTCTAGCATAACCAAAAGTAAACAAAAAGGGATACATACAGAGATGTTAAGTAAATACTTACCCAACTAAATTCAGGAAAGCACCAAATAGAGGTATGGAAGGTGGGAAAGAGCAGGAGAATGGTGTGGAAATCAAAGAGTTGGAAATGTTTGAAGTTGGTCCATGCGAGTGTGCATACCAGATGGGGTTCTTGATTGGGAACAGGTTCTCTGATACCATAAGGAGAAGGTTGGAGCAAGACATGGTTCTTCGTCACCACCTCCTTCCCTTTGCTCAAGCTCCACAGACGAAGCCTCTTATAGAAGCCATCTGCAACAATAACAAGGCCAAGTACCCATCACATTGGGATGAACTCATGGGCATTGTAGATGGAAGTCAAGCGCCTCTCCTTGAGGTAACCTCTTATATCATGCAAACATCTTCCATCCCATTATCATTCCTTATAAGGGTGTGCTATCAATGTGCAGATTATTGTACTCAACTTCAGGAGGGAGATTCTGTCATGTATTCAGGATGAAGCTTCCATTGTTGATTGTACAGATGAGTGTTCTGATGTTCTTGTTGTTAGTGATTCCTTGGCCCTTGCAGCTCATAATGAAGATGCCCTCTTTGGTCTCTCTGGCTACACGTAAGAAGTTCACAAAACAACACTTCAATTCATCCAAGCACTGTTCGCTTCTGTTTAACCAACTTCATTTCTTCTTTTCTTCACTTTTGAAGCTATTTGATCAAAGCAAAACTGCAAAATGGGATACGTTTCATTGCTTATTCACACGCAGGAGAGCTTCCAAGCCGTGCTTTCAGCTTTAATAGCAATGGCCTGGTAAACTTTCCATACCCTCCTACTATTAGATGTTCCATTTCAAAACCAATTATAAAAAATTCTGAGCTCTTTTCATCTTTCCGATATGGGGTCTTCATCAATCCCGTCATCATTCGTTGATTCGGTTAAAGAGAATGCGTAGATCTTACGAAATAAACAATTGCCCTTGCAAGTTGCGTGACAAGAATTCAAGCTTACGTGAACGTGATCTATTCTATAAGTTGTTGTGAGATCCTACGTTAGTTGGAGAGGAGATTGAAACATTCTTTATAAAAGTGTGGAAACCTCTCCCCAACAGACGCGTTCAAAAAATCTTAAAGGGAACTCCAAATAGGACAATATCTCCTGACATAATCTTTTCCAATCTTTTAGGCATTTACCATGAACGCAGTACGTCCAGTGAATGACGAGATTGATCCTAGGGCAATCGGACGAAACTTTCTCTCTCGGGACCTCCTTGAATCTACCAGCTTTGAAGATGCAATAGCTGTAAGACACTTGATTGAGACATCATAGATAATGTTCCAGCTTAATCACCTTAGCATGTTCAAAACATAACCTAACACTTGGGGTTGGATTGTGTTTTATCCAGAGAATTCGGTCAGCAGAGATATCCCTGGGCCACAATTATAATGTGATTGATGTTCAGACAAGAAGAATAGCAAGTGTAGAAATAGCATCAAAGTTCAGAGTTTCAGTCCATGAGGTTGGAGCTACACCATTTTTCCATGCAAATATGTATTCCCATCTTCAGAATATCAAGCAGGTAACAATACCAGGAAAATCTACAAGCGATCATATAAGATATGGTTTTGAAGTGAAAATAAATTGCTTTGGAACACAGATAATAGACGAAAACTCGACAAGCAGGAAAAGACGAGCCGATGTCATGCCGAAAGAATCAAAAGACGATTTTCTGTGTGTTCTTGGAGATGCAGAGAACAAGAGTTTTCCTATCTATATGAAGGGTAAATTATGAAGATCATTTAGATTGGCTGCCTAAACTCCTTTCAAATTCAAACTGACACTGAAAATTTTCTTATAATGTCTTCAGGTCCTAAGCTTTACACAATGTGTAGCGTTCTAATCGACCTGGACGAGCAAACTCTATCAATTTTTCGAGGAAATCCGAAGAACAAAGAGATAACCCATGTCTTCTCATTGCAAGAGTTGAAGGAACAAAGTCAAGTCTGAGCTGTTGTGCTGCTTCACAAAACGCCCCCCAACATATTGATATCAACTAGTAATCCACAATCCACATTTTGATATCATTTTTCTACTTTTAGGTTTCTAAGCATGTCTAACTAAGAGTATTTTAGTCTTAAAGCCATAACTTGGCATCACCACTACAAGGGTCATTACTTATTAGTTGAGGCATACGATTGACTATCTAATGCCTAAGTTACCTTCATAGAAGGGCATGTCAAATTTGAATAAAATTGGAGTGTTTTCTACTCTTTAAAAATTATGAACATCTCTACTTGCTTGCTTTGATCATCAATGCAAAACTTCGCTGATATAATTTGACAAGTTTAAGATTAAAAATGGATTCTTTTTCCTAAACAAAACATATCAAAAGTTAACCATAATTGTCTAAAATTCAAGAATATGAAGGTGGTTCCACCACAGAGTTTAACCTCTTTAGAGCCACAGAGAGGGCCTCTAAATATTCTAGTATCGCTAAATCCATCTCTAGGCGGATAAAGCACTAATTATAATATCAAAAGTCGATGATTGGATGCCCACACGCTTGTGGCCGGATTCCCTAAAGTATCTTTGGGTGGCTGGATTTCCTAAAGTAGCTTTCGGTGTGTTTATGAGATCCCATGTAGGTTGAAGAGGGGAACAAAACATTCTTTATAAGAGTGTGGAAACCTCTCTCTAGCAGACATGTTTTAAAACCGTAAGGTTGACGATGATACATAACGGGCCAAAGTGGACAATATCTGCTAGCAGTAAGTTTAGACTGTTACAAATGATATTAGAGCCAGACATCGGGCGGTGTGCCAACAAGGACGCTGGTCCCTAGGGGGTGGATTGTGATATACCACATTGGTTAGAGAGGGGAGCGAAACATTCTTCATAAAAGTTTGGAAACCTCTCCCTAGCAGATGCGTTTTAAAACTGTAAGGCTGACGACAATATGTAACGAGCTGAAGTGGATAATATTTACTAGAGGTGAGTTTGGACTATTAACCTGTTGGACCCAGCATTTAAGGCTGAAACAGCGTCCAAACTACTA
Source organism: Cucurbita pepo subsp. pepo (assembly GCF_057944985.1). Classification (NCBI taxonomy): domain Eukaryota; kingdom Viridiplantae; phylum Streptophyta; class Magnoliopsida; order Cucurbitales; family Cucurbitaceae; genus Cucurbita; species Cucurbita pepo. The sequence continues at coordinate 15,994,151 of NC_141810.1, read as the reverse complement.
CTTGCACTACATTTAATGATCTTGTCAGGACTGGAGTGAGAATGTCCTATATGCAGTGCTATTATTGTCTGATATGAACACACATGACTGAATAGTAACTTTTAACAAATTCTAGAAAAGCGTAAGGCTAGAACATAGGTAGGGAAGAAGATAAGTCATACCTTAATTGCACCAAAACTCCATAAAAAGAAAGAGCAGAAAAGTTGGGGTATGGCGGGCAAGAAGGTGGAGATGTTCGAAGTTGGTCCATGCGAATCTGCATATCAGATGGGGTTCTTGATTGGGAAGAGGTTCTCTGATACCATAAAGAGCAGATTGGACAAAGACCTTGTTCTTCGTGACCAGCTCCTTCCTTTTGCTCAAGCCCCTCAGTCCCAGGCTCTTATTCAAGCTCTCTGCAACAATAACAAGACAAGGTTTCCAACATATTGGGATGAGCTTGTCGGAATTGCAGAAGGAAGCAGTGTGCCTGTTCTTGAGGTAATAATACAAAATTGTAGAGGGAGAGAGACATAAATGAGACCTGGTTTTCTGTTCTGTCTGTGATATCTTCGTTGAAAATCAATATGTAGATTATTCTAATCAACTTCAGGAAGGAGATACTTCCATTTCTTCCCAAGGAAGTAGCTTTAGCAGTTGATTGTTCAGATGATTGCTCTGATCTTCTTGTTGTTAGTGAAAACATGGCCATTGCAGCACATAATGAAGATGCCAACGTTGCTCTGGTTGGCCACACGTAAGTTGTTCACAAACCTGAACTTTATCCCACAATTATAAACCAGCCCACCGGACAAGTTCATTTGTTTCTCCACTTTCGTAGCTATTTGGTCAAAGGAAAACTGCAAAATGGGCTGTCCTTTGTTGCTTATACCTACGCAGGAGAGCTTCCGAGCTGCGCTTTTGGTTTTAATAACCATGGACTGGTAAACTCTTCAAACCATCATCATTTATGAATGAATTATGAATGAATTGAACGCTAAAGTATAGCATATTTTCAAATATTTTAGGCATTTACCTTGAATTCAGTGCCTCCAACCAATGAAGAGGTTGCAGCTGGGGGCATTGGACGAAACTTTATCTCCCGGGACCTCCTTGAATCTACAAGCCTTGAGAACGCAATATCTGTAATGCCCTGCAATGATGTCTTGTATTATAAATGTTGTAGCTTATCTGATGACACTTTGGGTTTGATTCTCTTTACAGAGAGTTCGCTCAGCAGAAGTATCGGTTGGGCACAGTTATAATCTGATTGATGTACAGACAAGGAGAATTGTGAATGTAGAAACAGCATCAAGGTTTAGATATTCAGTCAACGAGGTTGGGGCTACACCATTTTTTCATGCAAATATGTATACCCATCTTCAGGTTAACCAGGTAAGGGTATCAGGAAAAACCATTTATACCTCTCCTATATTAAGTCAAGTTTTAAAACGGTGAGGCGATAAGTAATGGGTCAAAGTAGACAATATCTGCTAGCGATAGACTTTGACCATTACAAATAGTATTAGAGCTACGTTGGACTCCTAAAGGGATGGACTGTGAGATCCCACGTCGATTAGAGAGGGAAACAAAATACTCCTTACAAGAGTGTGGAATCATCTCCCTAAAAGACGCGTTTTAAAATCGAAAAACTGACCGCGATAGTATAAAAAAACTGAAACGCAGGTAGAAGACGCAAACTCTAGAAGCAGGCAGAAACGAGCTGATGAGTTGCCAAAAGGATCAAAAAATGATTTCATGTCAGTTCTTGGAGATGTGGACAACAAGGAGTATCCTATCTATATGAGAGGTAAGTGAGTAATATAGAGATGGTTTAGATTTCCCAGTCCTTTCAAACCCACATTTGAACATTTTCTTAACGTTTTCAGGCCCTACGCTTTACACACTGTGTACTGCTGTAATTGACCTGGACGAACAAACCCTTTCAATTATTCAAGGAAATCCAAAGAAAAACGTGATGACCCATGTCTTCTCCATCCCTTTGGTGGAGTTGGAGAAGCCATAAGCACACTGCTGATGCAACCTGAAGCCAGCAATTGACACTTCAAAATGCTCAAACAGTTGATCCAAGAGGAAGGGCGTGGGGATTTTGTACCTTTCCGTGTAGTTCATTGTTTATGGAACCATTGCCATCCATTTGGTCTCTGTGCTGTGAATGATATCAGCGAAGAGTATCCCTTCCAACCTCTCCGTTGGTGTTATCTATCCATGTAGCGCTGATTCAACACTGACGCGTCGTCCAATGAAGAAGAAGGCGCTTCCCGTTGCTGCACGTCGACTTTCCCTGCTCTTTCTTCCCAAACTCTTGTACCCATTATTCATTCTTTCACCTAATAATAAATAAATAGTAATAATATGGTCATATCCAATCCCCCCCCCCCCCCCCCCCCCCCCCCCCAACGCAAAGGGTAATAAAGCAAAAATCCAAAGCGAAGGCTGCTTTCATTTGGGTCCCCTGTTTGAGTATCTTCCCGTACACTCCCTCTGCTCTGGCCAACGCGCAATTCCCCCCGATCTCAGAAACCCAAATGGACCCACCACCGCCACAATCTACCACCATCGCCGCCACCTCCAAGCTTCGTTTGATGTGCAGCTACGGCGGCCACATAACCCCGCGCCCGCGCACAAAGGCTCTCTCCTATTTAGGCGGCGAAACACGCATAATCTCCGTCGACATAACCGCCGTCAACACTCTTTCCGCCTTCATTTCTCATCTTCTCACAATCCTCCCAATTAAACCTCCCTTTTCCCTGAAGTATCAGCTCCCTCACTCTGCCCTTGACTCTCTCATCTCCCTCTCCTCCGATGACGACCTTCACTTCATGCTCTGCGAGCACCTCCGCCTCACCTCCTCCACCTCCTCTCGCATTAGGCTCTTCATCTTTTTCCCCGAGCCCGAGAAGGCCCGTAATGTTATTCATCATCCCAAGACTGAGGCCTGGTTCGTCGATGCGCTTAAGGGTGCGAAGATTTTGCAAAAGGGGCAGGATTGCTTGGTGGGTTTTGATGCGGAGGGGGTGATTGGAGAGAATGAAGCTAAGGGCATTACAGATTTGGGTAATGGGGGTGTTTCATTGCCGGAATCCATGATCTTGGAGACCAATTCTTCTTTTGGATCATCCTCTTCTTCGACCTCTTCGGCTAATGTGTCTCCTCCCATTAAACTCCAGAGTGAGGATTTTGGACTCAGCTCGCCAGATAATGCTGCTAAGCTGCACACAACTTCCGATTCCGCCGCAACCCTCGTGAGGTACCTTCTTAAAACTTTCGTTTTAGCTTGTTTTAATTTTCATTGCTTCCTCAAGATGGGAAAGAAAGAAAGGAAGGATATGTTTTCCAGCTCTAATTTTTCTGTTTTGGGTAGTTTGTTCATACCCTTGCCCTGGATTATCATAGATTCCCACAAAAAAAAAAAAAAAAAAAAAAAAAAAAGGGTTAGATTAGGAATGTAAACCTTAATTTCCACAAAAAAATCACACAGATCAGTTTCAAGATCACATTATCCTTGTGTTTCTTAAGCTCTGATACTGCAGTCTTCTAATAGGCATAAGAATTTGTAATCTTTACAGCGAGATTGCCCCTACCAACTCCTGTTGTTCAGTTGAGAATGCCTTTTCAGGGCATGCACTAGCTTCCCAACTGAACCCTTTTCAGCAGCAGTCATGGCAGTTTGTTCAAGCAGGCACGCCGATGGAGAGCTGCCTTCCTGCCATGTATCCAATGCCTTCTTACTATCCAGTCCAGCAGCCTCAGTTTGTGCATTACCAGCCCATGCCTAACCACCATATGTATCCTGTGTACTTCTTGCCTGTTGGGCAGACACAGGTTCCACCCCCTTCCAATCTACCTATGCACTGGGGCTTCCACGATACTGCAACCGGGACTTCGGCACCGAATTTTGGAGCAAATCCGATTGCTCTTAAAGCTGCTGATGAAGCTCAAGATCAGGCAGTAATCATTGGTAATTATGGTGCAGCTGATGCATCTGTTGAGGAGGGTTCACATGAATGCAATGAGGATGATCCTGCAAGGACCCTGATATACAAATCTCAGCCTGGCCCGCCACACCTGGTTCCTCCTTCTCAGTCGCAAACTAAGACTAAAGGCTCTACCAACCTTCTGTCAGATGCGATGGCTCAGCTGCAGCTGATAAAAATCAAGCAATAACTTGGAAGTCAGCTAGCAGAGTGAGTAAAAAATTTGATCACCCAGCTTAGCTTTGTGAGAATTGTTCTTTCTTTTCTTTTGTTCTATGGTTGGTTGCCTTCCTGATGAGCTTGTTTTATAGGTGTAAACACTGAATGTTTGTTGTTGTTATTCTTCTCCTTTTCTGCTATGCCTATCTTCTGTTTCTTTCTTTGGTCAATCTATATATGTTCGTAGCTATCTCAAAGATGTCGAGAATGGTTGGGAGGGAGTCCTACCTTGATAAGGGGATGATCATGGGTTTACAAATACATCTCTATTGGTACGTCGGGAAAATCACTTTAAAAATTTATTGGTCAAAATGGAAAGTTTGGAGACAAAAAGGAGGCGCCTTTGGTAAGCCATCCTTTGGACAATTTGATAGCAGATATTGGAAGGGTGGTTAGTTGTCTGAGTTGAATGTCTCCATTATTGTGTTTGGTTTTGTCGGTTTCTTCTGTTTCAACTTTTGTTTTTCTTTAAACAAAATACCCTATTACTTATTTTTATATTCTCATTTTACAATTTAATTTTGTTTTAAATTTATATTTGGACATATTTGACATGTTTAAAAACATTCATAGAGCTATTAAATATAATTCCCATTTAATAGGTATTTGAATTTAAAAAATGAAGTTAAAAAGAAAATATAATTTTCAACAGTAATACCAAAAAGAGAAAAAAAGAGGAAGTCCATAAACGTTGGGCACGTCGGGTGAGTCTCTATAATAATTGTGGGAATGGTGGACGTCCCATCAATTGGAAGAAGCTTTTTGGGTAATTGGTATTAGTTTGTGAGAGGAGGGAGGTCTCAAGAAGGCCAACAAAATATCTCCTCTCTCACCAAATCCAACCCTTCCATCTAAAGCTTCACAAATTTCATCAAACTTTTGATACCCCCAAGGCTTTTTGCTACTAGATTTCCATCCGACCCTTTCTGGGTTTCTCTTTTTTCTTTTTGAATCTTCACGCATATTCAATTCTACCCGATTGTCGTCTTTCGAGGGACCAGCGCCTGTCTTCTTCCTTCCTCTTTCCTTGCGGATTTTGAAGCCTTCGATTCTGATAAGGAGGGAGGCTTCTTCTCATGGTACAGAATGTTGAGATTTTTGCTTTGCTTTGCTTTGTGAGATCCTGTAACGAGCCCTTTAGTTTCGGATTTTCCCCTGCTTTTCATTTTCGTTCATATAATGCCTTCGAGGAATGTTGTTGGATCTCTTTCTTGTTTTAAGATTTTCGGCGGCGCATTTCAGGTTAGTGGGTTTCTTGTAATCAGGTTTCCCAGTTGCGAAATGAATGATTGCCCTGTCGGTTACCGTTAATTTGGAATATGTGTCTTGTTTCTGTTTGTAGAGACGGGTTATGGATCTATGAAAACTGCGACGCTTTTCAATTCGTGAGTTCTCAGATTGATTAGATTGGGAAATGATGTCTTCCTATTTTCTTGAATTGTTCAGAAGCAGAGCCACTGACTATTGGAATAAATGTGTGTAAGAGTGCTAGGGGCTGCTGTGGCTTATATTTAGAATGGAAGCCTTTGTGGTTTAGCCTTTCTTTGTTCTGGGTGACTACACGAACAAACAACTATAATTCTTTCGGAAGAGGCCTTGTGATTAAACGTCAAGCCAACGGTAGTAGGGTCTTTTTAAGATCTCTTCTTAGGGACTCTTGCAATATAGCTTTCAGTTGGAGTTCTTAACAATACTCTTCTCCTGAAGGTCTTGTTGGGGTTATTTTGGTTGTATCACAAACAAGCCCACAGCTTTTCACCAAAACTAGCGATTGCTATCCACCCATCAATTTCCCACTGATAGATCACTATAATCAACAGAATCAAAAGGAGTTCCTAGAGAAAACCCCATTGATATCCGTTGAGATTCATTCGGATTGTGATAAGATATCCAAGGGGGAGGGCACACACCCAATTATGCTAAGGGAGAGCTTTCCACACCTTTATAAGGAATGTTTCATTCTCCTCTCCAACCGATGTAGGACTTCACAATCCACCCCCTTGGGGGCCAGCGTCCTTGCTGGCACACCATTCGGTGTTTGGCTTTGATACTATTTGTAACCGTCCAAGCCCACCACTAGCAGAAATTGTCCTCTTCCCCTCAAGGTTTTAAAACGCGTCCACTAGGAAAAGGTTTTTACACCCTCTCTAACCGATATGGGACCTCACAGGACATGTGTGTGCATGTGGATTTCTTTGAATTACCATAGGATGGAATGTACAATACGACCTCTTTTTTATTGTCTTAACCATTGTTGAGAGCCTAGGAGTAATCTCTATTATTTTCCAATGTATTTGTTCTTGGTACAATTAGTACTGCTGAAAAAAGGGAATCTTGGTATTTTCTCATGATTCATTTTCCCTGTAAACATGTTTTACAATGCAATGTACTACCATGCTATTACTGCAAGGTGAAGATGGAGCCTGATGTTTTTCCTTTTCTTGTTCGGTTTTTATGCTCGTGCAGAACAGCGGAATGAGGGAAGGGCAGCTTTGTTCGCACACTTTAAGGTCCCATGGAGTCGCCATTGCGAGGATACACATGCATGATTGGCTTATATTTTTATTTCTTGTGATGATTGAAGTTATCCTATATTTAACCCATCCGTTTTATCGCTATGTCGGGAAGGACATGATGAGTGATCTCAAATATCCCTTCAAAGATAATACTGTTCCTGTCTGGGCCGTGCCTGTAGGTTTGCTCGTGTCTGTCTTGTCTATGAAAACTTTTAGATATAGGATGGAAGGGAAACTGATGTGAATGCATTTGTTTGTTTTTGTTTGTGGTGCGTGGATGATTAGTTGTATGCAATGCTGTTGCCAATAGCAGTTTTTCTGTTCGTGTATTGGCGTAGAAGAGATATCTACGATCTTCATCATGCCATACTTGGTGAGATACTTTAGCATGAGATATCCATTTTCCATTGGTGGTACTCTTCTGCAGCTAGCTGATGTATACTGGAATACCCTGCAGGTCTCTTTTACTCTGTTTTAATAACAGCGGTCATTACTGATGCGATAAAAAATGCAGTGGGACGACCTCGACCAAACTTCTTTTGGCGTTGCTTTCCTGATGGGAAAGATGTGTGTTGCTTAGAAGCGGGGTTTGGCGTTTGGCGTCTGTTTTGATACGTACTTGCTTGGCTTGATGTACTGATTGAATTCTTATTTCTCAGGTGTATGATCAATTAGGCAATGTTATATGCCATGGTGATGTGAATGTTATCAAGGAAGGGCATAAGAGCTTTCCAAGTGGTCATACTTCATGTAAGTGACAAAATGTTACTCTTTCCCTTCTTTCCAAGTTAAAAAGTAGCATCGGCATGGGCTTTCACTTTCGGACTTTCTCTCAAGGTTTTTAAAATGCGTCTGCTAGGGAGAGGTTTCCACACCCTTATAAAGAATGTTTCGTTCTCCTCCCCAGCGATATACAATCTCACAATCCACCCCCTTTAGGGCCCAGCATCCTTGCTGGTACTCGTTCCTTTCTCCAATTGATGTGAGACGCCTCAATCCACCCCTTTCGGAGCCCAGCGTCTTTGGCGCACACCGTCTTGTGTCCACCTCCTTCAGGGCTCAGCCTCCTCGCTGACACATCACCTGGTGTCTAGCTCTGATACCATTTGTACCAACTCAATCCCACCGCTAGCAGATATTGTCCTCTTTGGGCTTTCCATTTTGGGCTACAAGCCACCCCCTTCGCCACCCCCTTCGGAGCCCAGCATCCTTGCTGACACTCGTTCCCTTCTCCAACCAACGTGGGACCCCCAATCCACCCCCTTCGGAGCCCAACGTCCTTGGTGGCATACCGTCTCATATCCACAACTTTCAGGGTTCAGCCTCCTCACTGACACATTGCCTGGTGTCTAGCTCTGATACCATTTGTAATGATCCAAGCCCACCACTAGCAGATATTGTCCTCTTTAGGTTTTCCCTTTTGGGCTTCTAGGTTTTTCCTTTTGGGCTTTCCCTCAAAGTTTTTAAAGTCTCTGCTAGGGAGAGGTTTTCACACTCTTATAAAAAATGTTTCGTTCTCCTCTACTGATATGGGATTTCACACATCCCTAGCAAGATACAATAGTAATGTGATTTCGATATCGGGATATGATATTTAACCTTTATTCTGTTGAACTTTTGACCTGATGCAGGGTCTTTTGCTGGTCTTGGTTTCCTGTCGTTGTACTTATCGGGAAAGATACAAGTATTCGACCAACGAGGTCACATTGCAAAACTCTGCATTGTTTTTCTTCCCCTGCTTTTTGCATCTCTCGTTGGCGTTTCTCGAGTGGACGATTACTGGCACCATTGGCAGGATGTGTTTGCTGGAGGTCTGCTCGGTATGTACATTTTCCTTCATCGTCCTCATCGTTTTTGCAACTTGTACATAACAATAAATGATCATACAGAGCTCTTACTTTTGCAGGGCTTGTAGTATCTACCTTCTGCTACTTGCAGTTTTTTCCTCCTCCATACCATTCTCAAGGTATAGTTTTGACCCCAAAACCATCACTCATTCTTTATCTACCGAACAACCAACTAGGCGTGTTGTCGTTGCTTCTCGCTCGCTCATTTTTCATAACAAATCCATTGGGTGTTTTCCTTTGATTCTGGCTTGTAGGTTGGGGACCATATGCATACTTTAGAATGTTGGAGACGCTTGCCAATCCTCCCCCACCGACGAATGGCATGAATGTTGTGCAGAATGAACAGGACGTCGAAAGGCAGGAGGTGAACGACCGAAACAACGATAGATTTCTAGGACTGTCCATTGATGCCAATGCTCGTTCCACAATGCAGGAAACTACAACTGAGGGGAAATAAGTGGTTGCCTCTCTACGTTGCTTTGGAGGCTTTAAATTGCTTTGCTACACAGTCCATGGCATAGCATTGCTTGTATGTGTATGTGTGTGGTTTATAGGCTTTAATTATATGATGGGATTCTTGTACAGCAGGTTTTTCTTTGGTTTCATTTTATGACATGGATCGTTGTTACCGTGTAAACATCTCATTTTGGGATTCTACAAACAAATCTATCTTTGTTTCTTTTCAAGAATCAGATCTACACACAACCAAATTGAATCTACAAGAACAAGAATATTTATCCAAAAAAATCTTCAAACATTCTAAATAGCCTTCCAATTTCTCGAGGAAAAACTGGGAACAATGTGTAAAAACAAGGTAATGAAATGGGTAAGAAAGAAATTTCAAATCTGAATCAGAGGAGGCTTCTGTCTAGGGTTCGGTTTGTGATCAGAGAAATAAGAATCGAGAGAGTCGAAGGAGATGCCATAGCCAATCCCTTTGCCAATTCCAAGCCCTAGGCCAACGCCACAGCCGAGACCGAGGCCGAAAACGAGGTGAAGGTGATTCCAGGGAGAGGCGCCGCCATGGCCAATCCCGCCGACAAGACCAAAGCCGAGCCCGACGCCGCAGCCAACTCCAGCTCCTCCGCCGGCGTCCAAGACTAGGGGTGGCGGTTGCTTTGCGTTCCGGCGATTGGCGTCGAAAATGTTGGGGAGAGAGAAATGGTGGTGGTCAGCCTTGGTGTGGAAGTTGTTCGTGATTGCTGTGTTCCACTTCCATGGCGAATTGGAGTCGGATTTCATAATAAGAAGGAGAAGATGAAAATTTGAGAGAAATGTGGTCGCCGTCGGTATGATTTGGATTACTCAAATCTTTCTTCACACATTTCTTATCCCAACTACGTCACCTCGACTTTAACTCGGTTGGAACATACCAAATCTAATTTTAAAATGTTTTAAAATTATGGAAAAATACCGTATTAACATTAGCATTTTAGTAAATATTTTAATGCTAATATTTATAATCTTAATTTTTAAAAATTAATAATAAAAAACCAGGTTTAAATTATTGTATTAGTCTAATTTATTGGCGAGGTATTTACTTTCTATTTCATTCTTCCTTCTCAAAATTTTTTTACGAACAATTTTCTTTTCTACAGAATTCGTAGCGGAGATCCATATAACTATCCGATACTGACAAAAAAAAATTTTCTTTTTCTTTTTCAAAAAAAGTATGCATTACAATAGAATTTGAACCTTCAATATTACACTATATTTTTAATAATTATTATATTTATTTATTTCCTTTGTTTTTAAGTAAACACACATACGTATAAGTGGGATCGGGTTGGGTCAAGACCAAGAACAAGAACGGGTATAGAGATCCTCTCCATGACCCATTTAGGTAATAAAATAAAATGTGTGATGGAGCAATTTTAATAGATATTTTAGTTAAGTGAGATAAGGGAAGTTGGGTGATAATTTATATACATCAAATATGCAGCTAAGATATGAGACGCATCCAAGTTAGTTAAAGTTGTGACAAATAAGCAACCAACGCCACGCCAACCCCTTAACAAACTTTAGCTATAAAAACGTGGCGATTCTTGGGGGTTAGGGTTTATCTAACACCCACTGCGCTTCAAAATCTGAACTGTGTTTTCAGATTGCAAGGAACGATGGCCATGCCGGATTCAAGAACAACTTCATTTCCAACCTCTCTTTCATTCACCCCCTCGCCGTCCTCCTAAACCCCACTGCATCACTGCCGCCACCATCTCTGTCTCCGCCGCCTTGGTCAAGTAGCCTAAGACGCTGATTATCTCCGGCGGGAGAACGCCCAGTGTCCGACGAGTGTGATAGGAAAATACAATGACCTGTTCGACGGGATAAGGAATAATCTCCGGCGGATCTCTCGCCGCATTTCCCCCTCAACATCCGATCGGTAACCTTTCTTTTCATTCTTTATTGTATAAAATTACTGAATTACAATATTTAAATGAATAAATAAAGTAATATACAAAAATTAATGTATAGAAATTAGTTTCAATCCATAGGTTTTTAGCATTGCATAAAATTAAAATTATTTTTTTAAAAAAATGAGAGCCATTAAAAGTAAAATTTGGTTGTTGGCAGAGACAATATAATATGCATGTTATAGCCTAAACCCACGGACAGCAGACATATTATCTTTTTCTAGGTTTTCCTTTAAAGGTATGGTAGAGAAAGTTTTCTAACACTCTTATTAGAAATGTTTGTTCTCCTCTCTAACCAATATGAGATTTCACAATAAAACACTTGACATGTCATCACAAGCTAAGTGATTGAATTAGTGGAGCTTCACACCGAGAGAAAAACATCAGCCATTAGTGAGTAGTAACAAACTGAATATAAGGTATCGATAGGGGTATCACAATCAGAAACGAAGCAATTACATCCGATCCTTCTCTTCCTATGCTCGATTAAGATCATGTTTCATGCAACATCGAATAAATGGTTAGGAAAACAAAAGACAATCATGGTTTATGAATACCCAAAAGAAAACTATAAGGAAAGGGGATGAGAAGGTGATGACAGAAGTGTAGAGAGCACAAAGGAGTGAGATGCAAAGGATATGCACTTCATCATCTGTGCTCTCTATCTTCTGTCAACATTTTTACCTTCTCCCCTTACCAATCACACACACACACACGCACACACCAACACAAATATGATATCAAAACAAAGCCCCTAGAGACAGAGAGAGAGAGACAGAGAGAGGGAAGAAGAGGGTTGAATTTGTATGGATGGTTCTTGATCAACAATGTCTGAATTTATAGCAAAGGCCTTGCCTTTGGGGTCCTCCATTTGCAGCCCTAACACCCTTTACATTTCATTCAATAAAGTGTTCAACACCCACTTCTTAAATCATCATATTCTGATGCCTTTTCTACCTATTTCCTCCTTCATTTCTAAACTTTCAACCCATTTCAATTCGACTTCAATGCAAAATTCTTTTATCTTTATGTATTTCTTTTCGCGTTTTAGTCTCTTTCACTTTTTCTCCGTTCATTATAACCCTTGCTTTTCTACACCTATCGGTTCCGTATTTCATTCTATTTCATTGTGTGAACGATATTCGTGCATTTCGATTACGACGTGATATTATGTCTTTAGCTTTAACTTTTACTTTTGTAGACGTATCGATTCAATATTTCGTGTTGTCTGATTGATTTGCATAGAAGATATTCGCACATTTTGAATCAGGGGAATTGATTTTGTGATTTTAACCTTTACTAGGGTGATCTGAAGCTTTTGAAACCCAAAAATGTCTAAATAAAGAAAGAGTACATGGATGGAACTTAAAAAGTTAAACATATTTAGATTAGAGCAACTTTAGGTTGGATGACCTCTTAAAATCGGTGTGGAGTGAGAAGATAACATGTTAAAATGAGTTGGGTGAGTGATGTGGTAGGATGTGTAAGTGGTGAATTTGAGTTATGAAAGGTTTGGTATGAAATGTTGGAATATGAAATAATTGTTTTGTTTGGAAGGAATCTGGAAAGGGTTAAATGAAGAGGGTGGATGGGGGTTGAGGGGGGGAGGGAATGGTGGGCAACTTGAGAAGAAGCATGGAGAAGGGGAACAACAGTGGAAAATCCCCCACCACTAAAACTATAACCTTATCCCATTTTTTTCTTATCATTCGGGCTTCCCCTTTTACATTGGTGGGGATTGTTTCACTCCTATCCCTTCCATTTGTCACTTCCCCCCTTTTCTTTTCTTCTCTCTCATAATCGCCACCATCTATCACCTATCATTTTCGGTTAACTAATATTGTATGCTTTAACTCATTATTCATCATCATTAACTTAACTATTTTAAAACATGTCTATTAAAACTGAATTTACACACGCGTAGCGGATAAGAAAAGTATTATTTCCTTTTTCTGATCTAAATCCCACACAAATAATTGATATCAAGACAAGGGGGAGAGGGGGGTTGCCATTAGTGGCAAGTGCTGACATGATGTGACCCCAAGTGGGTAGGGCAGGGTGTCCTTTGATGTATATATCCCTTTTGGGTAAGGGAAGGGTTGTTTCATGATGTGACCCCAAGTTGGTAGGGCTAAGGTGTCCTTAGACATATCCCCTTTTAAGTGTGTAGGGCAAGGTGTCCTTAGACATATCACCTTTTAAGTGTGTAGGGCAAGGTGTCCTTAGACATATCCCCCTTTTAAGTGTGTAGGGCAAGGTGTCCTTAGACATATCACCTTTTAAGTGTGTAGGGCAAGGTGTCCTTAGACATATCCCCCTTTTAAGTGTGTAGGGCAAGGTGTCCTTAGACATATCCCCTTTTAAGTGTGTAGGGCAAGGTGTCCTTAGACATATCCCCTTCGGGTGCAGAACAACCTTTCACCGAACACCAAAACTATTCCCCATTTGGGTAAGGGAAGCCCATAACGTCACCTGTGTCCCCCTTTTTTCCCATACCTAAAGTGCTCCCTCCTTTCCCACCCCTTCCTCATATATATATAAACATATCCCATACCACTTTTTTGTTTTTCGAGAAAAATGCAATAATTCTTTTTAATATAAAATATAATTAAATTTAATCTTACCATTTTTAGAGTACACATATTTGTAGACTATGGAGAAGTTGTTTATCTTTTTCATGGGTAAACAATTCTCAATTTATTTTTGTTCCAATGGTCTAATTTCTAGTTAATTATGAGATCTATTATTTACTTTCTCCTTATCACGGTGGCTCAAAAGAATATATAAATAGCATAATAGAAACATCATCTCATTCATTTCACACATATTATCCTTCCACCCAATTAAAGAATGTGATTCTTCATCTCTTCTCTAACAAAAGAAGCTTCCATTGTTGATTCTCGAACAAAAGAAGCTTCCATTATTAACGACAATTCTATTAGAAGTAGAATCATTAGAGTCTCTATTTTTAAGGGTAACCATTAATTATTAATTTTAATCCCATCATATTCATTATTGTTATATAATTCAATGCAATTAATAGTTCATTTATAATAAGAGCTGGAAATAGTACCGTTTTTAGCACTTACCAATGCATGGAAATTATAAGTAAAAGAAATCGCAATCTATGCAACAAAGTAGCTTTGTAGATTGGTTTTTGTGGTCAATTCAACACACAGTTGTTCAAAATATGAACATACTCCTATCTAACAGTTTTTCGGCTCCATTTAAACGCCAAAAAGTTTTCTAGCTATCAAACAAGGCCTTCAAAATAATGAATTTGTACTATCTTTGTACAAAGTACAAACCATGGGAATACAAGTCAACGTGTAATGAACTGAGTCGCAAATTCAGCTGTTGAAGACTGCATTTCAACCATCATATTCTCAAAAAATATCTCAGCTTTTGGACCCAAAAACCATCCACATTCCAGCAATGATGATCTCTGAGAACAAGTTAACGACCATGACACAGGAATACTCTGACTTAGTTGGAATGGTAGTCCCTTTATCAAAGCTAAACTTTAGGACTTTGTTCGTCTGAAGGATGTTCAGGCGAAGCAGGTAGTTGTTCGTTTCCGTCGGTTTCAGCTAAAACAGGATCGTTGGGAGGTTCCTCTCCACTATCATTAGTCTCTGGGTAAAAATTAATGGGAAACTTTGTAACCCTCGGTTTATCAGAGAGAATGTTTCTCTGAACCCTATCGATCAGGACTTTGGCTGGAGGTTCTTCTCTTAGCTGCTCATCGTCATAATCATTGTTTATGTAGTAACCGACGCGGACAAACTCCTGACCCATGTATGAGCAGGTCAACAGAAGTACAGTTACACCAATGATATCTTCTTCAGGAATTCTGGACGGGTCCGGAGGGTCAGCCTGGGAATGGTCCATGTGGGAGTGACAGCAAGGGTAGCTCTATTATCAAGATGATGTATGATAACAAAATACAGAAATTCGTTACAGAAGTTTACCTGCAATACGAAACGGTAATTACCAACATTGACAGGTCCAACAAGAACACACTCCAAGAGTTGATCATAAGTCTCAACCTCAGCAGACCCCACGTAAATTAGTTTCCATTCCAAATCTGAAACAGAATGAGAAAACAGTAGAAACGTTAAGTCAAGAGGGTACTACTATAAGTACAATGATAGATCAATCCAATAAAATGATATACTTCCAATCCAATAAAATGATATACTTCCAATCCAATAAAATAAATATTTCAATAATAAAAATAATTTCTTATGCACTAGGTGCTTATCACCTTGAGAAAAAGACTCCATACTTCCACTCAAATTTCCTTCTAAAAATAGAGTTAACAGTATTTCCATTCATCAATTGGTTATACTATTCTCGGGGTGTCATAGAAAAAACTGCATATTCACACCTCTTCAAGAAATATCCACGCCTGACGATACAATTCAATCTAGTTGCTTAATCATACTTCTCCTTTTTTTTTTTTTTTTTTTTTTTTTTTTTTTTTTTTTCCCTTGCTTCTATGAAGCTTCTTACAAACTGCTCCAGATCCATACATTTCCACAATGATACAGACCGAAAATATCAAGAAGAGCTTCATTTTCGCCTTATCCAGGGGGTTCGGTTGTGTCCCAACTCCATAGGGACTGTTTGAAAATATGAAACGTCAGATGAATAAGAGCACCTGAAGGTAACTCCAGACTGTAAGCGATTGTACCCACTCTTTGGATGATACAAAGTGGACAACAACAGTGAGAAGTAAAATTTTCATATCTTCGATCTAATAAAGACTGTTGACTGTACGGCCAAAGTTTCAAATGAACCAATGCACCTGTTGCATATTCCATGTCTGTCAGACGGAAGTTAGCTAACTGTTACATTTGACTCTAAGCCAATTCCATTCCACCGAGAGTTAATCCAATCCAACATTGCTTAGACTTTCTTTTGGTCAGTCTGAACCAATTGTTCTGAGGTGCTATGGCCTACTATATATACTAGTTGGCTTTGCATAAATGCACTTTCCTTTTATTTAAAACAGATCTTGTGTTTCTAACCGGTTCCTTAAAAATAAATAATAAAAGTAAAAAACAAATCTGAATTTCTGTAAGGACGTCTTCAATACATCATTCATTGAAGCCTTAAGAAAAAAAAAATGTGACTGATTTCAATGACCTGCAGCCATTTTTCCATAAAAAATACCAGAAAGTATTTCAGTTTCTGTTCCCTGCCTTCCTGTTAACATATACCGCCTAAGTTCTGAAGTACACAAGAGTGTTCTTTAAACATATGCCACAAGTACCTCAAGAGCCTAATCAAATACATACCACGTTGCTGGAGTATTGACTAAACAAAGAACATAGTTTCTTCTGAGATATCCTAATGTTGTGCGCAAAGTAAGAAGTTGGATAACTAAATGGTGCATTTTCAATAGCCAACATCCAAACCATATACATATCAAACAATCACTTTTTAAGTTTCATCATAAACCTCTATCAAAGTAATTTTTTCAACTTGATACCAATAAAGCCACTGCAGCCTATCTAATGTTGCTATCATCACAAAATTTTAATCGTACTCAAGAAATGCCAAAATTCTTTGCTTGATATGCTCCTACAATAATCCAATTGACCAAGATACATATATAACCTAAGATAAATATTCTGGTTCATCATCAGTGATCCCATTACATATCCAATAAATTGAAAATTAGTAATATCCTATCCCTCAACATATATAGGGCTAACAACATCAATTAATTACCTTCAATCTTAGATGGAGTAGAAATGAATACAGAGGGAAAATATTAGGAATCATGATGTGATAATCACTGGCAGACTCACTAACGTGCAATATAACATAGAGAATAAGGTCCTAGACTTTCCAAGTGTATCTTCAGGCTCAATTCAAAAAGCATGCAGAGAATTTTGCAACCTTAGAGGTACAGGTAAATAAAAGCGTGGACCAAGACGACAATAAGATACTCACCTAAAAGTCCAAGACAGAGTTAACTAGCCATTCTGCCGAAACCAAATATCCAGTTCTAGAACATTTACCTTGCACCAAATGATAAGGACAAAGCCTAGAAATAACTACAGCATCTCCCCTTCTCACTAGTCACTACTCGCTAGAATGGTATAAACTAAAGCGCCCATGAAGAGGTGACAGAAACTATATTAGAGATTAAGTGGAGACAAAAAAATTTTAAGGTATAAACACTATTCATTACCAATCCAAAAATCAAGGGATTAATTTCATTCCCCCAAACTGTTCAGAGTTATATTCTCTTACAAATCCCAGAAAGGTCATCTTACACATTCTTTTACAATCAAACCACATTTTTCTTTCCATCAAGTAATTCGGCTGATGTAAGCAGAAATTCCTCGGACCCTTGATGCAATATTGAAAACTTTATACACAGATAAGAAATATTAGATACAGGATTCAAAGTCAAAACTAAAGGACTTCAGTATGAAGGTGCGCCCGAGCACTACAAACCTGTTCGTAAGTTACCAAAAACTATCTGACATTAGTTTAACTTTTCCGAGATTGCATTCACAGTCAATTATGCAAAAAGCTCTGGAAGATTAACCTCTAAAAAGTAAACCCTAATAAAACTTAATTGAAATAGTACTGAACAGGAAATCATCAATGAACACACATAGGACATAGAAAGCGACAAAAAGTAGATCGAGGGAATACCGTATTTGAGAGAAGACAAACACTCGTAGGAGATCTCGAACTGAAGGGGAGTAGAGAAGGGCGATGGATTGTCAAGAACTGCAACGTTCGTGATATTCACAGCGCTCATTGTGTTCGAATTCGATAGAAACAGTCGGCTCACATAGAATAAGCGGAGAAATGAAATAACTCAAAACCCTACTGGCCAATTCGAATCGTTAATCGAACATCAAACATGGCGGAATCAAAAAGAAGTTGAAGAAGAACGAAGTCGGAAGTCCCACGGCAAGAAAAACGGAAAAAAAGCCGGGAAGAGAGATTAACAAGAGAATGAAGGATACCGGAAGTTTGGGGCGGTCACCGGCGATCACCGGTTGCAGGATTTGGCGGGAGTGGTGTGGGCACGAAAATGATTGTGGTGGCGTATGGCGGGCAGACGAATTTCATTTTCAGGCAAATTTTTATTACAAATCTAACGCTGAAGAGCGAGGATTCGATGGGGCTCACATAAGGCCGACCAAGTCCTGGATCAACCACCATCCGAAGCCCTGGCCCGATCACTATTCAAGCCCAGCCAACCATGCAGTAGCCCCAAATGCCCAAATGGCACCTCGACCAAGGCTGAGGTGGCCCATTCTCGTGGTCCAATGTGTGCCATTTGGTTGTATTACAAAGCTCACGACAAGGTGGTAGTTGCTCCTCTCAGTTAATCCAATTTAATCTGGAAAAGAAACGATTTAAGCTTGTTGTATAACACGCGGAAGAGGATAAAAAGTTATTTAATAATTGTTAATCCACATGGAAGTAATAAAAGAAAAAGGGTAATGAAGCATACATTCCCTTAAAAGAGTGAAAGACAAAACAGCATGGGGCCAAGAGAGGGAGACAAAACCACCTTCCCGTCAGATCCCAACGCCAAAACACAAGAATAAAACTGTAACATCCCGCGTTTTAAAATTGTGAGGCTCACAACATATAATATATATAATATATGTTAGCTGTGGAATAAAGTTGTTATAAATGATATTAAAGTCAGTCATCAGGTGGTGTGCCAGCGAAGATGTTTGGCCTCTAAAGGGGCGAATTATTAGATCTCACATCGATTAGATTAGAGAGGTGAATAGAGCATTCTTATAAGGGTGTGAAAACCTCTTTCTAGCAAAACACATTATAAAATCGTGAAGATAACAACAATACATAACGGATTAAAGTGGACAAGGGACGAAGAATGAGAGTGATGAAAATCGGAGTGAGTGTTAGCATAAAAATGCGACAAACAGAGATGGATGCAGCAGAGGGTTCCAACAAAAGAATACATAAATAAGTTAAAAGAAGAAGACAGAAGCTTAAAAAGCAGTCAACGTTGGGATAACGTCAGCAAAAATGAGAAGCAAAGGCTGCCCAAAGTGGGCGTCCATTGTCCCACACCTTCTGTCCTCTCCTCTTCTAAGTACGCCCTCTTGGTTTAATTAATTAACACCCTCAAAAGGAAAGGAAAGGCCATGCCTTTACTTACTACTTGGGGTTCCCTAATCTATAACTCCAAATCTATTTGTGGCCTGCTTCCCAAAAGTGGGAGACCAATAGACAGCATAAGTCATTCCCACACACCTTGCCCCGCACTCCCTCTCCCCCTTCTTTACTTAATTCTACACCTCAACTCAACTACACAATACAACAAATGGTTTCACCTTTTACCACCTCACAAATCTTGCCTTCCGCGGCAAAAGAAAAAAAACATTTTAGCAGATTTTTTATACCTAATGTTTCGATCTCTTCTCCAACCAACGTGGGAATTTAACTAAGTCGATTCGAGAGGAAGTAGGGGTATATGCTTGTTTGGAGGGAAAAGTAGTATGGAAAGAAGTGTGGATGATGATGAAGAAATGAACAAACATAGAACAAAGAACAAGGAAACAAAGGGTAAAACATAAGAAGTATAAAACATTAATATATAGTAAATAAGAGAGAACATGTTGTGTACATGTCTGGAACATAAGAGAAACATGCGTGCTCCCACTCCACTCACCAATATCACTATTCTACTTCAACAACAATAATAATAATAATAATCAAATTCTTTAACTTTGAACACCTTTCCCTTTTAACTCTTATTTTACTCCCATTTTTATTTTTACACCCCACCCTCAATTTTTTACCATTCTATTTTTAACCTAACGCATTAGGACCATGGTAAGTAAAGGGATGAATATATGGAACAAAAAGCGATGGAACAAAAGAAGACGCATACCTTAAATTTGGAAAAGGGAAGAAACATAGATTTGTGATGTCCACGTTGTTTTGTTTGGAACCCATATTATTTTATTCAACAAAGGGGATTGAAATGCAATGATCAAGATCAGTGGCAGCCGTCTGATCTCTCTCTCTCTCTCTCTCTTGCCGGCCGACAACCCTCAAGACACTTTTTTTTTCTTTTTTTCTTTTTTTTTTCTTTTTTTGTTGGGTAACTTGATTTTGCAGTTTGATTGTTTTTCCTAGGAAGAACTTAGATTTAGATCAGACATGTTTCGTCTACAATACGTGTTTATTTTCTAATATAATAAAGGGAAAACAAGGAACAAAAAACAGGATCACCCTGCTTACTTAGTACTTAACACTTCAGATTCAAAGCATATAGACATTACTTTAATTATTATGTACCCCCAAAACACCTCAACCTTTGTCACCCTAACTTATTAGGATAAATCTCCGTACAATACACTCTTAGATCCCTCATCGGTTGGAGAGAGAAACAACGGGAAACCTCTCCTTAGTAAACGCGTTTGAAAATCGTGACGCTAACGGCGATACACAACGGATCAAAGTAGACAATATGTACTATTACAAAAGAGATGAGAACTAAGTATTATTTATAAGGGCATGGAAACTTCTCCTAATAGACATATTTTACAACATGAGGCTGACGGCAATACGTAACGGACTAAAAAAACAATATGGGTTGTTATAAAAGAGAAGTGTGAAAATCTCTTGTCAGCAGACAAAATAGAAGAGGAAGAGTTAAGAGCGTATTGGTTTCATTTGCAGCTGTTGAAGTTGGTATAAAAATTGAAAGAAAAAGGGGTTGTTTTGTTTATTTTGTGGTGGTTCTTCCTAAATTCCTTCACTTTTCTTTTTCTCTTCATTATAGTTCAAAAAATGGGAAGTCCAGGGTCTTCCTCTCTGTCTTTGAGATATCGCATGCGTTCGCTGACCACTATCTCTCTTCTACTTTTAGAGGGAGACCAAAGCTTTTGGCTTTTTGGTCCTTTTATTAAATTAAGAACCTCAGAAGCTGTCCCTTAAAAAGATAAATTCAACAACACACCCCCCCCCCCCCCAACTTCTCAAATCTTTCAAACCCTCCCCTCTATAAATAATAATTGCATTCTCATCATTCCATTCATCCATCTTCTGCGCTTTGTTTTTTTTTGTTTGTGAACAACATGCATTACCAAACCACGCCATCTTGGGGGTGCTATATGGCCACCACCGCCGCCCTTGAGGATCCGGTGGAGCGGATAGAGAGGTTGGCAGCGGAGAACGCGGTGGTGATATTCAGCATTAGTACGTGTTGCATGTGTCATGCTATAAAGCGGCTGTTTTGTGGGATGGGAGTGAATCCAACAGTGCACGAGCTGGACGAGGACCCCAGAGGTGGGGAGATGGAGAAGGCCTTGATGACGCTCTTGGGAACCTCCTCTGCCGTCCCCGTCGTGTTTATTGGTGGTAAGCTGGTGGGTGCCATGGATAGAGTCATGGCCTCCCATATCAGTGGCACCCTTGTCCCTCTCCTTAAAGACGCCGGAGCTCTCTGGCTTTGACTCCATTCGTCTCTGCTTCTTTTCTTTAAAGTTTTACAGAGGAAGAGGAGGGTTGAGTGTTCTTTTTTTTTTTTTCTTTTTCTTTTTCTGGGTTTGATTTGTCAGTCCCCACCACTTTGGACATACTAATTATTCAACTAATTATTAATGTTCACTTTCTTCCCATCATTTCCTTTGATCAGACAGAAATGTAATCGCTGTTTATCTCCCTCCTCTGTATTTGCTCAGTATTTAATCAACACATTTTTACTCCTCTTTAATTGTTTTCTCCATTTACCTTACAAATACTTCTATTCCAAATTTGATATTTTGGTTGGAAATAAGTAGTTAAACATTCATAGAAACTATATCCTCGTCAGCATCTCCATGCACCCCAACAGCAGCAAATGCTATGAAGTACGAGGGATTCCGGATAATTGGTAGTAAGTTCCCGACGTGGCAGTTGAACATGTTTGGCGTTGGGCCTTCAAGATCTTCTCCAATTGCGTGGAATTCAATTGGTTGAGCACCAGCAGGTTTCTGGTACGGCGTCTATGGCGGGGCCTCCTCCTGAAAGCAACTACATGTGCACATGCAAGAATGTGCAGTCCACTATCTTGTTCCGACGCTTTTAAATGGGAATATATAAAATCAAAAGTTTTAAAAATTGCCTCTCCCCATCTAAGTAGATCTCAACTTCACCCTCCACTCCAGGTTAATAATAAAGATCTACCTGCTCCGACCCATCAAGCTATGGTTGAGCTGATTTGAGTCTGCTTTCGTGGTGGCAGCAGTGGCGATGGCATCGGTCGTAGTAGTGGCGGCAGATGCGGATTCCCTTGGTTCTTGATCTTCTTCTTGTTGTGGCAGCCACGAGGTAGTTGTAGTCCAGCATTCCGTCTCCTTTTAGGGCCCAACATCCTTGTTGGCACACTGTCCCATGTCCACCTCTTTAGGGCTCAATGTCCTCATTCCCACATTGCTTGGTGTCCTCCTCGTTGGTACACTCTCTTGTGTCCACCCCCCTCCAGAGCTCAGCGTCCTCTAGTAGATATTGTTTGGTTCTGATACCATTTGTAACAGTCTAAGCTCACCGCTAGTAGATATTGTCACAATTCACCCCCTTTCGGGCCCCATCGTCTTTGTTGGCACACTACCCAGTGTCCACCTCCCTTCGGGGCTTAGCGTCCTCATTAGCACACTATCTGGTGTCCACCTCTTTCGGGGCTCAACATCTTCATTGGCATACCGCCCGATATCTGGCTCTGATATCATTTGTAATAGTCTAGGCCTACCGCCACTAGATATTGTTTGCTTTGACCCGTTACGTATTGCCGTCATCCTCACAGTTTTAAAACGCAACCCTAACCATCCGACGTGGGATCTCACAACTTACCTCTCACCACTCACCACCACCGTTGATGATTCTTCATTTGACCCACAAACACTTGAAGAGTTTGGAAGGGCTAAGTCCTTGAAATCTGGTGGAAGAGCAGGTTCAATTTTTTGATAATATAGAGTTTTAATATTTGTAGATGTTTTAATATTTGAAACTTCATAAAGAAATAAACTGAGATTGAATCTTTGAAGAACAAATTAGAAGGCGCCGATGTTTGAGTTCAAAACAGGTTGTGATTGCATTACAACTCTGGAACCAAAGAAAATAGAGGTAAAGTGGAGAGGAAACAAGAACCAACTGATTCCCAAAAACTCATGCCTGCCCACATTTTGTTAGACAACCAACACCTTCTTCTAGATAATCCTCCCTGCTGATCCAAAACTCAGGTGCATCCTGGATGTGTCACAACATACAGTGACCTCCTCTTTTCTCAAATGCTTGTTTAATAACGTTTTCGATATCGCCATACTCAAACATACCTTCATTATTCCTGCTAGGACTGCACCTCCCAGATACACCATGTGCTTTCTTCTTGGTGGATCCTCTATGCGCAATCTCAGTTTCTATGGATCATTCAGATTAATTACAGGCACATATAATAACTAATAGCTAACGGGATCGGATTAGATATTACCCTTAAACCATCTTTGTTTCCCTTCAACACCACTTCGAGATAGCGCTCAACTATTTCCTTCTCCAAACTGAATATTATTACAATTAGTCACCCATGTACTCAAGCTCTAAACACATATTAAACACCAATTACGGGTCAACCCTATGAAGTAATTGCAGATAAAAACATAAAGTAATTACCGACTAGGCAATCCTGGATACATTGTGCTCCCACCACTTAAAACGATATGCTGGTAAAGCTGCAAACCAATGGCATTCATATTTACTTTAACATCAAAAATGAATATCCATTTCTTGAAATCATATCAAACATCTAACCATACCATCATCCGATTATCAATATCCATTTCTTGAATGCAACGAAAAACCATATCTGCTATGCCATCCCCTTCAATATCTATCAGTTCCTGCATCAAGGAACGAACTTCATTTATTATTTAATCAACCTTGTTTTAATCAACATTGTTATAAGTACAGTGCACATAACAATGTTGAACAAAGAAAAAGAAAGCTTTGTTAAAAATCACAGGCTTACTGGAGTAAAAAGCGCCTCAGGAGCTTGAAAACGTTCGGTGCCAACTTTGATCACCCTTCCATCTGGAAGCTGCTTAAAGTAAATCATCCACGTGAAATTAAAATAACATCAAACACAACTCTCAGTAAAACCAAAACCAAGTAAAAGAGCTCTCAAATCAACAAACTTCAAAAAAAGTCTGCAAATCATGTCAGAACAAGAATACGAAACCTGGAGTTCAAATGCAATGATTTCGACCCAAATTTCAAAGAAATATAGTCTATAAAAGTGTATGTACACGCTTAAAACCAAAACCCTATTTGGGTCATTCGAAGCACACGCATAAAAAAATTGAGCCACGGTAGATATTTTTCGACATTGTTGTGGGGAATGTTAATATTCGAGTATTTCAACTAAGAATATGCTGTCTTAGTTGAGTTGAGGCAACCTGGAGTGGTTACTTATATAGCTAGGTCCATTAGGATTATTACTGTTGTGAACTTCCAGAATCTTCAATCGAAGTCAGAGGAGTTTACTTATACAGAGTATGATTAAGTTGAACTCTTCAAAGAATTTCGAAAGGTGACTTACAGTGTAGTTCTTGACAAGAATGGTGGTCTCAAGCCCCAGTTGATATTCCCTCTTGTAATCATAACTGCACATATATACATACGTACATGTATCATTAAAGCGCGGTGAACAAGCACATATCAAAAGCATACGAAGTCGAATTGTTTAGTCGACCTTATATAGCATAACTTCTCCTTAATTTCCCTAACAGCCTCGAAATCAGCAGACCTATTCATCGAATACCTTCAAGAAGTTGTATGTGTTAGCCAAAGAACAATCCATTTAACTGAAGAAATAATCTCTTAATTTCCATCCAGTTTTGATATCGACTGTTCAATGAAAAACAATTCGCACCCTCTCCGTGAGAGTAAATCGACAAGATATGAAGTAATGTGTCGCCCAGCTATGTTCATTCTTTTTGTAAGATGAGGAAATGAGTAACCATCAACAACTGGAACCTGGACAACAAATTTACTTTGTTCAATAAGCATAAGGAAGATAAAAGAGTTCAGCAATATGTAAATTATTTACCACATGAGTGACACCATCACCGGAGTCGATGACTAACCCAGTCAATAAACCTGGCAGAGGAAGAAGAATGAGTGAAGAATTAGCTGAAAAACAAGAGTGAATTTGAGGGTGTTTACCATAGGTGTATGCCTTTTTCTTCTGCATCGTAATCATATTTACTTTTCTGTTCAACAATTATGATCTACTAACCAAATATACAAGGGAAGGTACACCTTCATTCATCTTTATAAGCACCTTGAGCATACAAAGTTAGAACTGCTTGGATTTGAATGAAGACCCCAGAAAAGTTGTACTTCTCAAACATCGTCTCAACCTGTTTGGTTAAATTGACCCAACTCATTACACCAACCAAATGAAATTGAAAGAAAATTGAAAGCAAATCAAAGCTCACAAACCATTTGTTCACGGTTCCTTGAAGGATTCAGAGGTGGGTCTGTGAGCAAAATTTTACATTCTTTTGGATCTATCTATTGGCAGCAAACACAGAAGCAATTTAGTTCAGCATTGTATGTGTAATGCTGATTGTAAGTGCTACAAAATCCTTGCCTTCAGTTCATTGAAAAAGGCATGGTCCCACACATGACCCATATCATCCCAGTTTTGGACAACTCCATTGTGAACTGGATAGGTTATATCAAGTTGATGACGCAAATCTGCACAGCTTTCTCCGACGACAATGTCCTAGGAGTAATTCAGAGATGATTTCTCAGTTCACGTGACTACAATATTCAAATGAAAACGGAGGAGCGATTCTTGTTCGATGAGCGACACAAACAAAACAGGGAAATTGCGAACCTTCAACTCCTGCTCGATGAGCGATTCTTCGTAGCGAAGCAGGGGCCTCCCCACCACACAAGGAAACACAGATGTGGGAAAATTCTCCCCGGCGAATCCACATTTCACATACTGCGATTAATCAACGATCTAATTTTAGGTAACCGAATCGAGAAGAGGGTGATCGAGGGGGGAGAAATCGATAGGTTGAAGCAGCGGTTAAAAGAAGAAAGAGATACCCCAGTTCCGTTGTCGCAGACGATGACCTTCCGATTATCCATGCCGTCGCGATGCGGCTTTGTAGCAGATGGTAGTGGCTGCCACTTTTCTAAGAGCGATTTGGTTGGGTTGCGATGGCGTGAACTAGAAGGTAAGGAAAGCACGGAAGAGAAATACTACACGAACACAGATCACCCATGAGCCTACACGAGGTTTCCTTACCAATCTCAAAGAAACAAAAAAAATATCCTTTTTTTAGAATTGCAATTGTAAATCTTAAGTTGGAATTAATACATTTTCATTAAAAGGAAATTAAAGTTCATCTACGAATTATTGGTGAATTATATCAATCAAGTTCAATCCATGAACTATTTTTTATTAATGCTTGAATCCAATTTCGAGGAAAAAATATTATCATTATTATCATTATTATTATTTTTTTTTAAGTTCAATCATGATAATTCATTTTGCCTCCATATTGTTCATCAATTACTCCCAAAGGAGACAATTCGAGGAAGGACGGACTCAGAAACGAAAGCCGTTCACTCCCGCGCAGTTTTGAAATGAAACCCCATTTACAAGAATTAGCTACTCGAGTGAGCAGAACCATACTATCAATTTCAAATCACACAAGCCCGGCTGGATCATGGACCCCTTCACTGGAGCAGAATTTGCATCGACTCGGTTTTCGCGAAACGCTAAATCCATCGCTTGTCTCTCAAGTCATCGATCCTCATCTTCTCAGTCATCACTCCCTCGCTCTCGGTTTCTTCAATTGGGCTTCTCAGCAACCTGGTTTCGCCCACAATTCTGAATCCTATAAGTCGGTTCTCAAGTCTCTCTCTCTTTCACGCCAATTTGGGGCCATTCATAGTCTCTTGAAACAGGTAAAAACTCAGAGAATTGGTCTCGATTTATCTGTTTATCACTCTGTTATTGATTCGTTGATCATTGGCAAGAAGACACATGATGCTTTTCTGGTTTTTAAGGAGGTTACTTCAGTTACCCACGTTATTGGATCCGAACCATGTAATTCGCTTTTGGCTGCTCTTGCTTCTGATGGGTTTTTTGAGCATGCCCAGAAAGTGTTCGATGAAATGTCTCTTAAAGGCATTCCTTTCAACACTCTTGGATTTGGTGTGTTTATATGGAGGGTTTGTAGAAACGCTGATGTAGTTAAAGTTTTGAACATGCTGGATGATGCTATGACCAATAATTCGGAGATCAATGGATCTGTCGTTGCCACGCTGATCATTCATGGGCTCTGTGGGGCATCTAGACTTTCAGAAGCTTCAAATATTTTGGATGAGCTTAAGAACAGGGGTTGCAAGCCTGACTTTTTGACGTATTGGATTCTTGGAGAAGCATATCAGTCAGCAGGGAGTGTGGTTGACAGGGAGAAAACCCTGAAGAAGAAGAGAAAGTTGGGGGTAGCTCCAAGGCTTCATGATTATAAGGAGTTCTTATTTGCTTTAATAGCTGGGAGACGGATATGTGAAGCTAAAGAGTTAGGTGAAGTTATTGTGAGAGGAAATTTTCCCATGGATGAAGATGTTTCTAATGTGCTGATAGGATCAGTCGCTGCCATTGATCCTTCCTCTGCTATTATGTTCTTGAAGTTGATGGTCGAGAAAGAGCGATTCCCGACTCTCCTGACTTTAAGAAATCTGAGTAGGAATCTATGCAAGCATGGAAAGATTGACGAACTGTTGGAAGTTTATCAAGTTCTGAGTAAACATAACTACTTCGATGATTATGATAGATATCATTTAAGAATTTCATTCTTATGCAAGGCTGGAATGGTGAAAGAGGCCTATGGTGTTCTGCAAGAGATGAAGAAAAATGGGTTTGCCCCCGATGTATACTTTTACAATTCTGTGCTAGAAGCATGTTGTAGAGAAGACCTACTTCGGCCTGCTAGGAAGCTGTGGGATGAGATGTTTGCCAGTGGCTGTGGAGGTAACTTAAAGACGTATAACATCCTCATTCAAAAGTTTTCGAAATCCAATCAGATGGAGGAAGCTTTGGTGCTCTACCGTCATATGCTTGGAAAAAAGGTGGAACCTGACATTACAATCTACACGTCCCTGCTTCAACGGCTCTGTCAGGAATCACAACTGGAAGCTGCTTTTGAAGTGTTTAGCAAGTGTGTTGAACAGGATGTAAATCTTGCGGGAACCTTGCTGAGCACTTTTATCCTGTGTCTGTGTAAAGGAGGCAAGTCACTTCCCTGGTTAATTCTTGTGTGCTTGTTATATGCTTCTAGTTTGGAGTCATTTGTTTCTCACACAAGTCCCATAGTCACCGCCATACTTGACGACCCTTCTTTACAAAACCTCTTCTATGGCCCAAATCACTCTCTCCTGGGTTATCTGTTGGATAACACCCTTCATTAACAACCGAAGCCATTGTTGACCCTGACCCTGACCCTGACCCTGTAATATCTATCGGCTAAATCACTCTCTTGTGGAGTTATATGAGATCACACATCGGTTGGAGAAAGAACGAAATATTCTTTACAAGGGTGTGAAAATCTCTCTCTAGCATAAGCGTTTTAAAACTTTAAGGGGAAGCCTGAAAGGGAAAGGCTGAGAAAGCCCAAAGTGGACAATATCTGCTAGCGATGAATTTGATGGGTTACAAATGGTATCAGAGCCAGACACCAGGCAGTGTGTCAGCGAGGACATTGAGCCCCGAAGGGGGTGGACACCGGGCGGTGTGCCAACGAGACGCTAGGTCCTGAAGAGGGTGGATTATGAGATCCCACATAGATTGGAGAGGGGAGCGAGTGCCAACGAGGACGCTTGGCCCTGAAGCGGGTGGATTGTGAGATCCCATATCGGTTGGAGAGATGAATGAAACATTCTCCCCACACCTCTCCCTAGCAGACGCGTTTTAAAACCTTGAGAAAAAGTCCATAAAAGACAATATCGACTAGCGGTGGGCCTTAGCCCAAACCTAGACTGTTATAGGTTATCTCTTAGATTACACCCATTTGTTACCTAGACCCTCTTCATAAACAACCAAAGCCATTGTTGACCCTGTAATATCCTCCCTTCTATTGGCCAAATCACTCTCTTTGGAGTTATCTCTTCGACTACACCCTTGTCGGCTATGTTGCCTAACACTCATCATCTGAATTAGCAGTGTCCACATCGAGCCTCCTTGCCTCTTTTTGTCCTACAAAGAGTCCTGTAGGACCAGAAAACGGTTCTGTATTCAATATTTTCATTTAATTTAGCTTGGGTTCAAAACACTGCAGGTCATTTCCTTGCTGCTTCCAAATTACTCCGTGGTCTCACAAGCGACATTGCTCACCCAGACTCCCACGTAACTTTACTGAAAGGTTTTGCAGATGCTGGAGAGGTTCCACTTGCTAAGCAACATGTGGAGTGGGTTCAAGAAACCTCTCCATCAATGTTGTCTGTTATATCCAGTGAGTTATTAGCATTTCTCCCTTCCTCTCCAAAAGCAGATCCAATTTTACAGATTCTTCAAACAATACAAGAACTATCACGTTTCAACAATTGATGAATGATATTCCTAAAGATCTTCAAACATACAATAAGAAGGCAATTTTGTGCATCTATTTCCATTGAGTTTGAGGCCAATAATTACAGCTTTACAGTCTTTTCTACAATTTTTGTAGAATAAGCATTTTCCTCACACTACACTGTCCTGTGCACATCATTTTCTTAAAAGACAACAAATACATACATCCAATCAAACTTGCCTTTCAACAGAAGAAGGTAGGCTTCTTCCGGGTTTATAGTTATTCCAAACCTCTCACTTGTAAGGGTAAAAGGAAGGGTTCCTATACATTTACATTGTCCCTTGAACTTAATCGTGTATCTGTGCATCTTTTTTACTTGTGAAAGAATATGCACACAAAGGGCAGAGCAGCTGCTTTCAAGAGTAGGATCTTATCAATTTGAAATTTTGGAATGTTCTTGCCTTGAAGAAGTTCCCCAAGAAGACTCCTGTTGTTGTCTCCTTTGGGGACGTTTCAGAGAGGCACGAGCTGTGTTTCACCTGCAACATGGCGTCCCCGATCTGTTTTCGAATGGACTCAACAATATTTGCATCAATGGTGGTTCCTGTCATGTCTGTAACATAGAAAATGTCCTTTGCTTTTCCATGTTTGGTGGCTATTTCTGCTCTCCTGATACACAGGCTGTTCTCCCTAAATACTCTTGTGATATCTGAGAGGAGCCCAACTCTGTCTTCTGCATACAGTTCTAGTTTAAGTCCCTGCAAAGGAAGCCAGACAACATTATATATTGCAGATACTTCAACTTCAAACAATAAGCAAAAGAAACTCAACAATGTCTTCTCTTGTACCTCAGACTCCCTTCTTTCAATAGCTGCTTCAAGACAATTCAATACTCGATCTCTTTCCGCTTCGGAGCTAATCGGCAACCCATCCTTGTGTCTTATGTAAAATTCCTGAAAAGAAAAGTACCCGTTTTCTTTTAAATCACAACTAACTCAAAAGCTTAAATGGTTCAAGGGATCTTAAAATTACCAGATAAGCTTCCATTCTCCCAGTGTTGACCATCCCATGAAAGACAAAATATTCCATGTCCGTCAAAGTGCAAATGACATCAAACAACAGCTTAGGGCGATCTCTAGATCTGGTAGTAATCACAGTGTAATCCTTCTCTGTGCAATCCAAGACAGTAACATGGGGTCTCAAGTTCTTATGTTCAACCTCAAGCCTTGTTTGGCCAGCCCTTTCATAATCTCTATCAGTCTGCATGATCTGATGCAGCCTTCTGTCTGTGCTGGTGACCCCAGGAGGAGAAAGGGTCATTTTGGCTTCCTTTAACTCGCCATTCCCTCTGAGAACATTGCACAGTAACTCCTTGATTGTTAAGAGCCGCTGTGTATCTTTGATGGCTCCGCCAGTGGCATCATCTGTCACATGCACTACAGCTGCAGCCCTATTATTGTGTGTCCAAACGTCAGCATTTACTACATTACAGTGAAGGTCCGCAAGAACAGCACAAACTTCAGACAATAAACCAGGCCTGTCATTACCAGACAGCTCGATCGAGGTGTGATCTTCTGAGGGCATCACACCGACGGATTCCCTCAAAGATGGCACAAAACTCGCATCAACTTCAAGCCTCTGTGTAGTGAAGTTAATAATCTCATTATAACACAACCCTCATAAGAGATGAAACATTCATTTATTTATCCCATAGTACATGTACAAGGGTTTAAAATCCTATAAATTGAAAGGTGGTTTACCATTTGTATGGCGTTTATCACTTCTTGGTCTCTGATTTTGTTTCCTTCACAAGTGATAACATTAAAAACTGGAAAACAAAGTAACCCATAAGTGGTTAAGCTTTTCAGATTCAAAGTAACTGAAAAGTCAGAACTACTTACCATCCATGAACCAACCTCCATCAGAGGAGATATAAGCTTTGGTCACTACTAAGTTCATATCCATGAGGACTTGCACAACTTTCAAGAGAATCCCGTGCTTGTTCATGCTGTCAACCTAATGAGTGGAAGGAAAGAAATGGTAGCAATCTTTAGCTCATGATTGAACCTTTTCTTTTTTTTTTTTTTTTTTAGAGAAAAAAGAAGAACAATAAGTGCAGGGCAGACTTGAAGATGATCAAAATCCTAGAGAAAGCACCTGGATGACTGTAGCATCCTTACAAGCGTTATTGTCAATCACAACTCTGCAGGGAAGGGAGGGAATGAATAAAATAAATGAGAAGAAGAAAAGCAGAGAAGAAATTGTATTGTGAAGTAAAACAGAGAGGAGAATTATTCTAGAAACAAACAGCCACAAAACTAATACATCATTGAGTTCATTCACTTCAACTCGAGTAAATGGATTGCAATAGAAACCAAACCACATCTGCTTTTGATTGTTGACATTACTCCAAGAAGTCAGCAAAACCAAGAAACTTGGAGGAGAAAAACGGAAACTCAACAGATTTCCAGTAGTCACAGAGGCGAAGAATTTAAAACACCATCCGAGTCGAAAATCAAAACCCGTATCATTTTGAGATGCCCATAAGAAGGAAGAGGAGTACCTAGGTGGGTTCATCCTCCTGATAAGTTTGTCATACTCGTTGTCCATGCTGAAAACCCTCCACGATCTCCGCCCAGAAGCAGACTTCAAGAACAGCCCACAAAAACTTATAACCAGAAACGACTAAAGCTGTAGAAATGAAGAACAAATCCTTGCAGTAGCAAAAAGGAAGAAGAATAAGAAGAAGGGAAGGCTTAAAAGTAAAGCAGAGAGGGAAAGGGGAAAGGGGAAAGGGGAAAGGGGAAAGGTACAGAAGGGAAGCGTGGATTGGAGGAGGAAAACGGTGAAGGTGGGGTGTTGGTTTTAGGATAGGCAATGAAAGTTTAGGTGCGTAGCTTCTTAATTTGTAGGATTTGACTATATCTATTTCCATGGCGACTGGAGGAAAGGCTTTGAGAGTAAAATTTTTGTGGGTATTATTGATAGCGATTGCCCAAGTTGTGGAGGACCACCGAGGGCGCTGCGGATCACGTGTCATCTAACCCGCGGGACTTTGGTCGGAGAGTTGCCGCTTATCTTGCCGCCAATTTCACCGTGAGCTGACTCCTAAACTGCCCACTCCTTTTTTTTTTTCTTTTTTCTTTTTTCTTTTTTTTTTTATGCTTCACTTTCTAAATAATTAGAATATATATTTTAGTTTTAACTTATGATAATTTCTCTCTTTTAACTCGCAATATATATGATCTAATTAACTCCATATCAACCCATTCAAATCCATATCCATAACATATGATCTTATAGCTTCACTTAATGAAAATTTCAAAATTGAGAAGATAACTCTCAAGATTGAACCCTTTTGTTCTATCCATATGTATGGAATCAGCTGCTGGGAATATACTTACAAAGGTTGCAGAATCTGAACCACTTGCCAAACTGTTAACGAATAAAGGGAAATTGATCGCAATAAAATTATAGTGGAACCCTATCTATAATTCATGATTCATATTATTCTTTTCACACTAAATCGCCCTAAAATAAACCAATTTATTTAGTGGGATGAAGCCTTCAAGTTCCATAGTCTGCAAACGATTACCAGAAAACAGGAGAAACCAAAATCCCAAGAAAACAACTGAACTGCTTTAAATTGTATCTTAGTTCTTAAGAATTATCATATCAAATGTCGATATCGAACGAACGAGTTCAACAAACTCGAGCTTCTCTACATCACGCCTCGTTTGAAAAGGGGTGTAAGAGTTGATCTCGCCCGGTTAAGTTGGAATTGAACTAAACAATATTTCATATAAAATAAAATGCAGATGAATAATAACAAAGTCTAGTAAGTTGAAGATTTGGAAAAAGACTCGAGTCCAAAATTGTTACGGCATATATGTTGTTTTAAAGTTCTGATACTATTATTGAATGTACAACGATTCAAAAAATTCCCCATTAGAAACAGAGGCAATTCAATATGGGTTGGTTACCATAAACTTGCGAATCTACGACTAGTTTTGGTCCTTGAGTTGATGCAGTGACTCGCAAAAGCGTGAATGAAACTGCACCTGTGTACACAGCTGTGGTTGATTCCATGCTGGAAATTCAAGGCAAAGACAAAAGATTTCATCAAAATGAGGAGAATTTATTCCCAGAGGTAATGCAACGGCACTTTTTCTGAAAGAATCTTGTTGAAACTGTACAAAAATGTCAAACCATACGTATAAACATGGATATTCTCCTCCTGGTAAACTGACAAATTTTAGTTCTCATACCTACATGACTAGATAAAGAACAGTTCATTTTAGAAAATCCAACACAAGCTTGGTCACCAGACTGTGGCAAGCTTTTGTGAACAGAAATGGAAGAAGCAAGAGAAAATAATAGAGTAGCCATAGCAGCAGGAAACTATACTCACAGCATGAACGCATAGTCAAAAGTTACAAATTAAACAGGCAGAGCTTCTTCTCTAAGAACACCGCCCATTTCCATTCTCCATGAATAGTCAACCAAGCCAGCAAACTCTCTGAAAGGCACACAGAATTAATGAGTGAACATGAACACCTTTATCAAATGAGATCAGAACAGGTTAAACATACAGTGCAAGAGAATGGCAGTGTCAATTTTCTTTTACCAGATTTTGTTCGGTAGAAGCAAAACTGTAGTTGCATTAGGTTTGGAGCAATAAACTTGAAGCTTAACAAATTTCAAATTCTAGAATAGTTAAGACAAAGCTGGAAGAGGGAGTGAAAGAGCAGAGACTAACTTGAGATCATGGCTGACGACAAGTACAGTTAAGTCTTTCTTTAGATTCTTTAAAAGCTTCACAACATCAGCACGAGCCTTCCAATCTATCATATAAGAATGAAAGGGCATTAAACAAAAGCATAGGCCAAAATTACATCCCACATTTCAAAAAGCTTCGTATGCCAAGATGCCAAGCGATATGAACCAGTCCTTATAAAAACAATAGAAAATTATTCCAATAAAACATTAGGTCCCAGAAATTGTTGTTAAACATAATTTAAAGCCAAGGGCAAATGAGAACCCAAGTTTGAATAGCTTACAACAAGTTGAAGTGGAAGCTATTCATTCTAGCCTTGTGATTTGATTAATGACATACTAAAGGTGAAGACCTTAAGTTCCTGGAATTTCAATGATAAAAAAGCCATCAAGTCAACCGAAATACGTGAACTAAATGATCCAGAATTTCCTTAGTTGGATTTCCCATTTTTTGTCAAATCCCCAAGTTTGTGGGACATTCAACTTCTTCAGTTTTTAGACAATACTATTATATTTATAAGGATCGTGAAATTGATCATCATACCAAGACCAGCTAGAGGCTCATCCAGTAATAACAGATCTGGGAACTGCACCTGCAAAAAAATAACTTATTCAATGTATATGTTCTGTTTAAGAAAGCAGGTACACAAGCATTTTGAGAGGTAGAAATAGAACAACGAATTATATTTTAACTAAACAATTTGGAACTAGAATCAGATGAAACAAGAATAGCATTAATTTATTTCTCCAGGCTAGCAATAAAAATCATGTATGTAGTAGTACCCCAACTACCACTAAAATTGTGGAGTCGACAATATTTTCCATCAATAATCAATTATTCAATTTATCTAACCTTAAAATGTTGTTAGATTAGACCTAAAATAAAAGGCACAATTTTTGTACTCTAGATTCTATTCCTCGCATGAGTTCATTTTGTTGTTTAGGCTTACCAATTGGATTGCCAAGGCAAGACGGCGCTTGTAGCCACCACTGAGAGAGTGAGGATCTTTGTCCAAGGGTATGCCATTTAATCCCACCTACCGTCATCGAGGGAAAGGAATATAGCAATCCGTCACGATAATAATAATTATAATAAAATAATAAAAAAACATGTATGCCAACATAACAAAAAGAATGTAATCAACTGTTGATGGGAAAGATCAAAAGTACCCAATTAATTGCTCTTTGGAGTCTCAAGGCAAGGTCCTGTTTCAAATAAACATCACTCTTTTGCCGCGGCCACCCAAATGTGACTTCATCAAGCACGTTGTCTGCAACAAAGTACCTACCTTCAGCAAAAGAATATTTTCAGTAACTTATCATTTCATAAGCTATAAATGATGAAGATTTATTGGTTTTTTATTTTCTTGAAAAATTAGTAAAGAAGAAAGGTTTATAGAGGGAAACGTAAGGAGCAGAATGAAATTTAGGACTGGATTAATGTGTCTAGATGACTTCCTCTTTAACAAGTTTCGTTTTTTTCCACTTTTTTTTTTTTTTCTTTTTTTTTCTTTTTGACCAATGGAAGAGTTCTTCTATAAGCTCCTTTGTTCTGATCATTCGGGTTGGAAACCTAGTCCTTCCTACATACTTTGTTCATTAATATAAGTGTTTCCCATCCAAAGGAATGATATAAATAGCAGGAAAATGAGGTGATATGTATGAAAAAGAAAGGCCACACGACTCTATGAGATTAAAGCAGCCTTAATCACATTTCTAGTTTTAGTCTTATCAAGGCTAACCAAAATGGACGATACCTCTCTGGAAATTGAAAGACAATGCCAACCCTATCAGTGGTTAACGGTTGAGAAGACTGACATGGTTTGTCATCTTTACCGTACTTTTGGACATAAATGGAACCTGAAGTTGGTTTGCTCAGACCTGCAAGAAGCTAAACAAGAACGGGAAGAAAGATTAACATACTTGTAAACAATAAATCAACAATTGAGCATGAGAGAAGTAAGGGGAAGGCCTAATACATTAAAATTTCAAAGAAAATAGCTAAACCTGCAATAAAGTAGTTTTCCCACTTCCACTCTGTCCAAAAATTAACCCGAAACTGCATAAATCAACAGAAAGGAGAGTAATGTGGGGACGATAATGAGGTATATGTGAGCATTAATAAACTCTTAGGAAGAAGTCCATGTTAGAGATATGTGGTGAAACGTCCTTTATTACTAAAAGGGAGGACAGACAAGTCCTTCACAAGTGCCTTGATAGTTGATTCAGGTTAGCCAGGGTGAACTGTAATATAATTACTAGAACTCAAGAAAATTTTAGGCTTCAGAAAGATAATTTATTCAATCACCAACTTTTACAACCATTTTCCTATCCATGTTCATCATTAGAGAGTATGGGATAAATTTTCTCTCGAAGCTCGAACCCCTCGTCACGGTATACTACACCAAAATACACTGTGAAACCAGAGCAGCAAATTGTACCTTTTCTCTCGAAGGGAAAAATTAACTGTGTCGAGAAGAGAATGCTCGGTCCCTGGAGGTCGATAGCTTAAATCCCTAACCTTAAGAATCACAAACAGACTTAGTAGCCGAATCAAATTTCACAATAACATCCACATTCCAGCAAATTGCAGAAATTGTAACGAAATCAAATGGGTCAATCTCAATTAGGGCAACAGGAAAACTGCTAAACGGCAATAATCAGTGAATGATAGAGCTGAGAGATTGTAACTCACTTCAAAGCAAGAGTAATCGGATTTCACTGAGAGAGCATTGGTTCTTAGGGAAGTCGAACTGCAAACGCCAAATAAAAGTGACAAACAATACGCTAATTAGGAGTTGTCACGAAACAACGGCTTGAGTTCGAAAAACAAGAGAAAGAAAATGGAAGGATTGCAGTGGTGATATGAATAGAATACCTGCTGAAGGAGTCGCGCGCAGGTAAATTTGATAGTGGGGTTGATTTCCAGCCAACGAACAACTTAGAAACAGAAACAAAGGTGGCCATGGGATCCGTTCAGCGGAGACGACGAGCCAGGCCAATGGGCTGAAGCTGAATGCCGTTTTCAAGCATCAAAATTTGACAAAATCCCCAATTTGAAGTTAATGTACCTTCGCTTCAATCTACCAATAGCTTAGCTTGTAAACACACAAACAGAAACATTTGTCCGATTTTGTTTCTCAAATTCACTCAAATTGAAGATACACACGGTTGAAGAGATTTTGATTTGATATATATACACGTAGATATTGTTTTCTTTGGGCAGGTATAGCTTAACTCCACAACTTTCTCTTAAATAGTTAAGCAGAGGTGAGTGTGGTGTATTATCTGTTTCTCTATGTGTGCGCCATCTGTCTGTGTTTCTAGAAGAACGATTTTCTTGAAAGAAATTATGAAAATAGTTAATTAATTAATTAATTCCATATATTCCTTCCATTTACTTTTATAATGATATTATTCCTAGAACATTTAGGTATTTAATTATTAGGTTATTAGATGTACAAATGGCTAAAGAAAGTTGCTAACATATTAGAAAAATAGAAACAATGATTAACTTCGAATTAATAGGTAGAAGAAGATCTTTTTGTCTTTGTCCAGAAGATTGGATTCTTCATTGCACAAATTTTATTAATCAAGAGATTAGATCTAACCCTTTATTTGGCTATAATCATAACACATTAATCTATATTAAATTGATTAAAGAGTAAGGTCTCCATCCATATCTTACCAGTATTACTTGGCAAGAACAATAATCTTCTGAATATTATGCTCCTGCATATTTGTTTTTTCCCTTGGTGGGTCACCATAGAATACACTCAAAATTCTCTCATATCCATCTCTGAATTAGATGAGATAAAAATCTAGATCACTTGCTCCCTCACTTATAAATAGCCCACTGCCCAGCTGCAATAAGAAAACTCAGATCAGGAAAGAGATGGATGCAAGGTGTAGAGCAAGAGGCCTTGTGAAGGGCATGTTGGGCCCTCTCCATGGGGAAGGTATAGCGTCGTGTTCAAGTCATGTTTCATTTATGGTTCATCGCCAGGAGAGGGCTGCGATGGCTCCATCGAACCAAAGAGTTGTTCATGATCAAGCCATGAATAATGTTCACGAGGCCAACTTTAGGAACCCTCAAGGCGGTGGGGGTTTCGTCGACGAACATATCGATCGGAAGGCTGCCATGTACATATCATCAGTCCAAGAACGCTTTAGACTTGAGGGCTTAATCAATTGAAGAAGCTTTGCCATATAATGGATATTATGTGATGATTTCTGTTTGTGAAAACTAAATATATTCTCCTCTCCTGTGTTTTCTTTATCTAAATTAGGTTCGTAATAGAAATGTATAATATATTTTGCTAGGTGCTAATACAGTTGCAACCCGGATTGTGGGATTGTTTAATCTATCTAGATATTAAATATATAGGAGTTAAGAATGTGAAATTATAGACTCAATTATTGACACTTTATTCTTCTGTTCTTTTGTGCAAAGAAAAAAAAAAACATAGTAGGTGGAATCATTTAGATTAATATTAAGTGGCAAGACTAATCGACCAAAGTGGAATCATTTTATTGGCTACGATGTTTATATAAAAATCAGCTAAAACTGGTAGTGATCCCTTTTCTTCAAAGAATATGTTCCTTTTCAAAATCCTAAAACTACCTGTTCCTGGCATTACCCTTTCTTCTTTGTCATGACCCTTGAAATTTAAAGCTATTTTTCAATTGCTCAAAAAAGGTGGTTGTTGCATAAAAACAAGAGACAGGCAAGAGTGGGCTTACAAAAAATGAAAAGAGAAGAAAAGAGGGAGAAAAGAAATTTGAACACTATGTTCATAATCATTTGATTGATTCCTATTCACACCAGAGAAGATGAGTGGTCTTGATTGCCTACAGAGGCGAAGAAAAGAATAGAGCAATATGTTAACAAATAAATCTGAAAAGCAATGCACAGAGATAAAGCTATTTCCCCATCTTCAAGATATGATATTATGCGACAACAAAAATATTCTGCTCATTACCCAATCAAAGCGTGTGAACTTCAATCTGCCTGATGAAATCACATTCATACTTGCATCATGGTGCAATGAATTCCACAGGCTTTGAACATCTTTATGACAAGACAATCCTTCTAAGCTTTTGGGTGTAAAGAAACAAACAAACAACAAAGCATTCTCAATAATCTAAGCCTGATAAACACAACTTTACACTAGCACACACATCCAATTTCTTTAAACAAAAGGCTCCACCTTCATCACACATCCCTATAGCAAGAAAAAAGAGAGCATTTCCATTGGAACTGGAATGAAGGAAAATCCAAATCCTTTTCTTTCAATCTTCATAAAGCAGATCCACTCTCATCGACCCATCACATACCTTTCCTTCGATTATAAACATTTTTCTTCTTTCTCCCCAAGTTTGGCATCCAACCCCTCAACTCCTTCTTCCTTAAGCAAATCTACAGACTCATTCCCCCTTATAACCCCTCTTTACTTTCAGGTAGTTCCAACCTTCAATTCTCTCTCTCGCTCACACTCATCCTATTCTCTTTATACTTCAAAACACACCTCTTCTTCTAGATAGAGATGAATGCAGACTGGGGGCCGGTTGTGGTAGCAGTGGCGCTCTTCATTCTCCTGTCGCCAGGGCTGCTTTTTCAGTTGCCGGCCAGAATCAGGGTGGTGGAGTTTGGGAACATGAACACCAGTGGGATTGCCATTTTGGTGCACGCCATCATATTCTTCTGCATACTCACCATATTGGTCATCGCAATTGGTATTCACATACACGTTTAACAACTTCATAATCTGCTTTGGCTACCTTCGCCAAATGAATTGCTTCTTTTTCACTAGGACTTACAGCATACTTCTGCCTATTCTGCTCCATTTCTTGTTCTCTTCTTCCCTTTCAACAATAACTTTCTATATTGTAATAATCTGTCTAAATGTAATCTATAATTTCCATTCTTTTTGGGGGTTAATAAGAAAGGTAAAGTTCAATGAACACTCTCGCGGTAATTGTTTGAATATTTTGAGCAAAATTCTTCTCTATTGTCTAAACTAATTGATCATACCCCTCTAGTAGCTTGCTTACACTATGAGACTTCAACAAAAATTTGACCAGATTATCCGCGCTAAGACGAGTAACCTTGTACTTGAGATGCGTTAAATTTATGAAACTAAAGAATAGAGGGAAAGAAAAAGAAGCTTCTCGATGAGCATGAGTAGCTACAGAGCCCAATGTTGGATGTATACTAGCAATGGAGGGATAGGCGTATGTAA
Organism: Cucurbita pepo subsp. pepo; assembly: GCF_057944985.1. Lineage (NCBI taxonomy): Eukaryota > Viridiplantae > Streptophyta > Magnoliopsida > Cucurbitales > Cucurbitaceae > Cucurbita > Cucurbita pepo. Next base: position 15,953,570 of record NC_141810.1, on the reverse strand, counting down.
AAACGAAATTAACAAACAAAATTCCTTTATCTCTTCCGAGTCTCCGACTACACATACACAAATCGCAAATCCAGACAGATCAAACAAGATCCGCTTCGAAAAGAAATACAAAACACAAGGCGGCACAAACATCACCAAGATTGCAGCAACTCCAGTTGGTAACAATCTCGAATGAAAACGGAAAGAGACGAGAATAAGAGGTTACCGGATCAGCCAGTATAGATGTGGATACGGAGAGCGAGAATGAAGACGGCGTAAAGGATGAAGAAGATGAGCGTGTGAATGGCGATGGCCTTGCCGTTGGTCTTCATACTCCCAAACTCAAACTGTCGATTATTCCCCGGAAACTGGAACAGAAGCCCTGGAGAGAGCAGTACGAACAGTACAACTCCAATCACTACCGGTGCCCAATCCGACATCCTTTCCCAGATTTCGTACTTCACTAGACGTAAAGAGAGAAATATCCAAAGTAGCAAAACGTGAAGCGAGTTGGTCTTGCAGTAACGCGATGGGGAAGAAGAAGAAGAAGAAGAAGAAGAAGAAGAAGAGAAATTGAATTCAGCAGAGTTCACTCTTTATTTCTGGATTCGAACAACGTGGGAATCTCCTAGAAGTTGGTGTTAATTACGAGATTGACACTGGTTGGTGGCGATAGGTACTGATTAAAATTAATTATTTAAGAATTTTATTCTGTGCGGGCGGTAGCAGATAATTACTTTCTGTAGTCATCAACTGGAGCTCGTAAATGAAGTGGTAAATGGGCCCCCGTGGGCCAGGGGGTTGATGGCCCACAGAATTGGCGGGTCGGTCGCGGTCGACTACAGAATAAGCGGGAAGGAAAAGGGATGGTCCTGCTCCTGAAATTATGTGGATTTATGTGCAATGTGCTCTTGCTTTTCTGCGCCTTTTTTTACCATTTAATTGCATCAAAATTTGTGCCGTGGACCTTCCGTCCTCTCAAGTGTTAATATATATTTTTTTAATTTTAGTCTCTATAATTTTCAAATTCTTGCTTAATTAAATTTATTTTTTTAGAAAAATTATAATAGTTTCTATTAATATTTAGAAATGTGAATAATCGACCCATGATGTATTTTCTTGAATAAAAATTGTTTTATCATTTTATCAATTTTGTTTAAATTAATTCTAAACTAATATAAAAATAATAATAAATTAAAATAAAATAAATCAAAAAGTTCAACAACTAAAATATTATTTTAATTATTTTAATGAAAGGCTAAGGGATGAGAACATAAAAGAAGATAAAATCTTTTGGTATGATTCTTGTTCCACGATGAATAGGTAAAAAAAAAAGGGCTAAAAGTTGGTCCAACATAATTGGATACACTGGTCTATATCTCAATGGTAATATTTATTAATTTTTAAAATATCATATTTCGACTGAAAATTATAATTTTTAATTTTAAAAAACCGTATATATCAATTATTTTCGTTTTTAATTCTCTCAACCTTCACTATGGTATAATATTGTGCACTTTGAACATAAACTCTCATACTTTTACTTTTGGTTTCTCCCGGAGCTTCTTAATAATAGAGATGTATTTGTTATGTATAAGATGTGGACTCTTCTCCCAACAATTCTCCGCTCCAACAAAGTATATTATAGAGCCTCCTTTGAGGCATAAGGAGCCATCGAACAAAATACAACATTTTGACTACATTTTTCTAGACTCACAACTTCATTGTTTGACGTTTGAGAATTTTATTGACATGACTAAGTTAAAACTATGGTCATGATATCATGTTATAAATTATAAACTTTCACAAGGTTTTCTAGACTTATAGTTTTTATTTTTTATTTTTTCAAAAGATTTCATACTTATAAACCTATGTTCATTCTCTTAAATACCCAACGTTGCTTCGTAGAAGAGATAATGGTTTGGGAATGAAATTGGAGTGGAGGACATAATTATGAACGCACCCGCCATGTGTGATGGGGGTGGGGTTAGTTACAAGGAAAATGGAATAAAAAGGGGATGGTGGAGAAGCTCCGTAAAACCTTTTACAAAAATTCTTATTCCTCTCTAACCATTAAAACTCACGCATTCTGTGCGTCCCCCATTTTTACAAGAACAACACAAGAATGAATGATTTGGCAGCTCCATTGATCGCTTCGGTTCTGTTTGCGTTTCTGTCGCCAGGGATGATCATTCAGATGCCGGGATCGGAACGCCCCCTCGAGTTCATGAATTTGAAGACCAGTTTTGCTTCCATCTTTGTTCATGCCGTTGTCTTTCTTCTGCTCCTTATTTTGTTACTTGTTATGCTCAACCTCCATATTTACATTTAGACCTCTGCTTCTTCTTCTTCTTCTTCTTCTTCCTTCTACATCACGCTGCTGCTTCATCCATGTAATTTTTCTTAATTTCTCTCGTTGATTCGTGATCTGTAGTTGAAGAACTTTCATGTTGCTTACTCTTCATCGAATGAAAAATTCTCTCACCCGCTTAATTTCAAGTTCAGATCTCTTCTTCATGCTTTGATTTTTAGTTCAGTTTTCATTTCACTTTCCTCGCCTGAAATTTTGTTGATGCACTCTCTCAAATTTTGAATGATCTTGTACTATACTCAGACATAGACTCTAATTAATTTTTTTTGTTTGTTTGAGTCATAGCAGAATATAGTTTATTTTGAACATCTGACAGATCTCTAATTAACTCCATTTTTTTAAAATTAGGTGTTCAGATTGTGATTATTGATCAAAACTGGAGGTCTAAAATTCATACTGATTCGATATGTGCTTTTTGGGGGACTAGTTTATTACCACGCCTAAAAATATTTTTGCTACGTTCTTAGTTTTGAATGTAAAATAAAATAAAGTTTAGTTAGGTATGCACGTAGTTGAGGCAAGTCACTTATTCGTAGAATAAAGTTTTATGGTAAATCCGATCCCCTTTCTCGAATCTCGAATCTCGAATCATCGAGTTGAGGAATCAAATTCCTCAAGAACAGAGGATAAAGTTGAGAGGATGATTATAAACAGAGAGAGATTAAAAAGAAAAAATGATGTATAGATGGAAGCAGATGATAGAGTTAGGAAGAAATAAAGAAAGAGGATTACACAAAAGGTGCAGAAATAGAAATAGAAATAGAAATAGAAATAGAAATAGAAATAGAAATAGAAATAGAATTAGAATTAGAATTAGGAGCCCATATAAACATGAACACCAACAGCCAGCAAGAAGATGCAGATCAAGGCAAAATAGAGAGCGGAATGAACCAGAATGGAGACTCCGCTGGTCTGGAAGTTCCCAAACTCGATGAAGCGATTCTTCCCAGGCATCTGAACGAGCAATCCGGGGGTTAGGAGAACGAAGAGCACCACCGCCACAAAGACCGGACCCCAATCCGCCATGGCAAGGAAGAGTCTAGGGAATGGAAATGAGGAAGGTAGAAGAGGAGGAAGACGGCATTAAGTAAAGGAGAAAGGAGGAGAAAGGAATGGTGGTGGAGGGATGAGTTGGAAAGACGAAGGTTAGCGAATGAAGTTATTCAGATTCACATGTTCTTAAGTGGATTGGCTATAGGCTTTACTCTCTGTTTCTGTGTATTTTTGGTTTCTCATGTTTTATTCTTGACTTACTATTCAATCATTATGACCTTTACAAAATGTGTTCTTCATACTTCCATATATACTTCAAATCAAAACTGTAAATATCATTTTCAACCCAAGATGCAAAAAAGAAATTTAGTAAAATATTCGTCGACAGCAGGGTTCGAACCTGCGCGGGCGAAGCCCAACAGATTTCAAGTCTGTCTCCTTAACCACTCGGACATATCGACTATTTGATAGTCAGAGCTCCATAAAATAAAAATAATATAATTTGTACCAATCAATAAAATAAAATAAAATAACGGTCGAGTTACCAAGTTCCTTATTCTATATTTGAAATTGGATCGTCGTTCCCGTATGAAATGGACAAATGGTAACTCTTAAGATGGTGACAGTTCTGGTAGACGATCGATTTGTTTCGTTGTCATTTCTGGTAGATGATCCCCGCTTTGTTGTCATCTTCTAATTTGAATCGCCGTAGCCATATCCAATTCTAAGTTTCTTGTTTGTGTGCCTAACAGAACAGAGTGCGCGCCATGGCGGGGATTTTGCGTATTAATAGTCGAAGAGATCCATGTTTATGTTGCCACCCTATCTCTATCAATCCACCCCTCCTTATCATTCCCATAAGGGTCCGTTTCGATTCCATAGTTACCTCTTTGGCAGCCAAATTTTGGGACGGACGTAAAATCGGAGAGAGTCGGGTTTCTGGGCATTGATGGGTATGTGTAATGAGAAACTTGTGGGCTTTTTTAACAATAGGTGGTTGGTTTTTGTGGCTGCAATATGGGTTCAATCTTGCGCGGGAATCGGGTATCTTTTTGGAAGCATATCGCCGGTGATCAAAACCAATTTGAGTTACAGTCAGAGGCAAATTGCGCGGCTCGGTGTGGCGAAAGACCTTGGGGATAGTGTCGGTACTCTAGCTGGAACCTTGTTGGAGATATTGCCCTTCTGGGCAACTCTGTTGGTCGGTGCTGTCAGTAACTTTGTCGGGTATGGTTGGATTTGGCTCATCGTCACTGGTCGAGCTCCCGTTTTGCCTCTCTGGGCTGTAAGTTTTCAGTCTCCTCCTCTTTTCTTTTAATCGAATGGGTATGAATCATCGTCTTTAGATAGGTAGAATGTTATATCCATATTCAAACCTTGATAGGATTCTGTAAAAAAAAAAAAATGCAGCAGGAAGCACATTATCTGTTTGATAAATTGTCTCTAAGATTATAGAAGCAATTTTATTGAATATTCAACAGATTTGCTGAATATCTATGTTGATTGAAGCTATTGAAAAGTCCTTTGAAGAACAAATTGTTAAGCTATTCCCCCTGTTTTGCCAGTTTTGTTTAGTCATGTATGAATATGATTGTGCAGATGTGCGTTCTTGTATTTGTGGGAACGAATGGGGAGACTTACTTCAATACAGTTTCTCTGGTTTCTTGCGTACAAAACTTTCCAAAAAGCAGGGGTCCTGTGGTTGGGATTTTGAAAGGCTTTGCTGGTTTAAGCGGTGCAATCTTGACTCAGATATATGCAATCATGCATTCTCCTGATTCAGCCGATCTTATATTCATGATTGCAGTAGGTCCTGCACTGGTGGCTATTGGCTTGATGTTTTTTATCAAACCTGTTGCCGGCCATAGGCAAGTGCGGCGGTCTGACGCCATGAGCTTTACTACTGTTTATGGCGTCTGCCTCCTCTTGGCTGCATATTTGATGGGTGTCATGCTTGTTGAGGATCTTGTTACCTTGAGCTCCACTGTGATAGCCATTTTTACTGCTGTTATGTTTGTCATCCTTCTTATTCCCTTTTTGATTCCGGTGGCGTCGACTTTGAGCTCAGAGACGACAACATATGCTGAGCAAGAGGCTCTCCTACAACCGTTACACAGACAGGAACCTGCTACATCTGAAGCAGATGGTAATGAAGTGATATTAAGTGAGGTGGAAGATGAAAAATCAGAAGTAGAGGACTCAGTTCCTGCATCAGAGAGACAAAAACGCATTGCTCAGTTGCAAGCAAAACTCTTGCAAGCAGCTGCAGAAGGAGCAGTAAGAGTGCAGAGGAGGAAGGGTCCACGTAGAGGGGAAGATTTCACTTTGGGTCAAGCTTTAATCAAAGCAGACTTTTGGCTTATATTTCTCTCCCATCTCCTTGGTTCTGGGACTGGATTGACCGTGATCGATAACCTCGGACAGATGAGCGAGTCCTTAGGCTATGATAATACACATATTTTTGTGTCCCTCATCAGCATATGGAACTTCCTCGGCCGTGTTGGTGGTGGCTACCTCTCTGAGATTGCTGTCAGGTACAAAATTTATTTTGTTGTCTCAAGCTGAGATCCCACGCCAGTTGGGAAACGAAAAGGAAGTATCCTTTATAGCCGTGTGGAAGGGAAACGAAAATGAAGTATCTTTTATAGCCGTGTGTAAACTTCTCCCTTGCAAATAGTATCAAAGCCAGTTACTGGATGGTACGAGACACTGGTTGGAGTAGGGCTAGACCCTCTCCATAGTAGATGCGTTTTAAAACCTCGAGGGGAACCCTGAAAGGAAAAACCCAAGAAGACAATATTTGTTAGCATTAGCAGTGGACTTGGGCGGTTGCAAATAGTATAAGAGCCAAACACTAAGCGATGTGCCAGCGAGAACGCTGAACCCTCAAAGAGGGAGGATTATGAGATCCCACGTCGATTGGAGAGGGAAACGAAACATTTCTTATAAGGGTGTGGAAACCTCTCCCTAGCAGACGCGTTTTAAAGATGCATTCCTTATAGAGGCATGAAAACTTCTCCTCGCAAACGCATTTTAAAACCTTGAGAGAAAACTCAGAAGTAAAAGTCTACAAAAAAAAAAAAAAAAAAACCCTAATTGCTAGCGGAGGACTTGAGCTTGGACCGTTACACCATAAAATATATATCATTTTCTTCAACAGAGATTATGCTTATCCAAGACCTATTGCAATGGCGATTGCGCAACTCCTTATGATATTTGGACATCTCTTCATCGGAATGGGATGGCCTGGAGCAATGTACATTGGAACTCTCATAACAGGGCTCGGGTACGGGGCTCACTGGGCAATTGTGCCTGCTACTGCCTCTGAATTATTTGGGTTGAAAAAGTTTGCTGCTTTATACAACTTCATCACTCTCTCTACTCCCATGGGATCTTTGATATTTTCTGGGTTAATCACGAGCAGTATCTATGATAAGGAAGCAGAGAAGCAAGCTCTCAATCATCTCTCACAGCTGCAGAGCTCCAATGGACCGCTCAAGTGCGTGGGCACCATATGCTTCTCTCTAACTTGTATGATAATGGCTGTTTTCTGCGCCATTGCAGGCATCTTAAGTTTGGTTTTGGTTCACCGGACCAGGGGTGTTTACTACAAACTCTATGGAAAATCTCGTTCATCCACGCTTTGTGTAAACTAGATTTCACCATTATTCATCAGTAAATATAAAATATGCTATGCATTTATTCCACCAAGGAGGTTTGAGCTTAGCTACATGTTCTTGACAGACACAATAGTTATGTTTTTTCTAATCATTATATGTTGTTTATTTTCTATACCAACAAATTTTCATACAAAAAGACAGAACAGAATAGGAAACAACTTGTTACATGACCATAACTTATCTTTCGAGTTCATCACATGATGAGCAACAAAAATTAGGAATTAAAGGCACTGCAATCGATTCGAATTTCACCATCATTACCAGTCTTAACTCCAATCCGACCCATCTTGGTCATGGCGTTGATAAACGCCGCATTGAACTCTGCCCCGTTGGTGGCGAAGCTGCGGACTGTCGGCTGGGATTCGGACTCCGTGAACAGAATCTGGTCGGCAGTGAAGAGGCCCTTGCCGGCGATAAGGTTCTGGTAGTAAACGTTGTCGAAGGTCCGAGGGGTTATAGGATCCATGTCTATGGCTATGCTGGGATCCACGTTCCGCGGACACGCATCCATTAGCTGCTGCGCGTAGCCGGGGTCCAACGACGGGTCCACCGGAGACGAAGGGGAAAAGGAGTAGAGACGGTTGGAGAAACGGTCGCAGTGGGAGAAGCCCAAGGTGTGGGCTCCGGAGAGGGCGATCATGTCGATGAGGGTCAGGTTGTGAGCGGCGAACATGTTGACCAGTTGGTCCAGATCGAAGAATGGCTCCGGTAAGTTTCCGGCCACTCGGGATGCTCGGGAAATTAGCCCATCTCGACGTCCTAGTTCCACGCTGTACAGTGGGCCCCCTGCCTGAAACACGAGGACAATAAATCAATGATTTTAAAATGTTAATTCATAATTTTTAGTGAAATGTCATGAATTTTCTTTTAAAATATTTTTTCATCCATTGATTTAAAAAATCGTACCAAATTAACGACATCTCTAGTTGCAAGAGCCAAAACGTCAGCACAAGAGACAACACCGGGACAAGCACTTTCAACTGCTTGTTTAGCTTTAATAACCGTGTCAAATCCATCCCCTGCTAATGAAATATTGTCTTTAGCATCTTTTTCTGCATCCCCATTCTGAGATGCTATCAACACCGAAGCATCACAACCCTATACTCATTAGTGATAAACCAATATTAAGCAGAGATCAAGTTGTTGAGGATTGTTAGGAGAGAATCCCACGTTAACTAATTTAGGGGATGATCAAGTTAGAAGAAGCACCTCAACGAAGCAATCATGGAAGAAGAGTCGCAAAGTTGCAGGGACGGTGACGAACGTTTGATCAAACTTGTTTTGAACAGCTTGTGTAACGATTTGCTCCACGTTGGGACAAGTGGAGGCGTAGAAATTCTCTACTAATTGTGCGTCTGTTCTCTCGACAGTAGCCGCCACAAGAAGCACAGCCAGAACCAAAGCCCTCCACAAAGCTCCCATGGCCATGGCCGCCTAATTGGTTTGTGTAACTTCTACTAAGATCCGGCATCCCTTCAGCATATATAAGGTGTGGAAGAGGAGGATGGGGTGTATGAACTTGGTCAAGCTAAGATTTTTGAAAAGAGAGAGTAAACAAGGTGGTGACGATTGAGTTGTTGGGGTCAATCCACATTAGTATTATTATTCTACAAAAATGGGTTGGGTTTATATTATTGCTGTGAATCATAATTTGTTTAGGGTTTAGTTTAGGTAATTCGGGTTCCTTGCAAGAATGCATGAAAATGACATTTATAATATTCAACTTCCGTGCCCGTGAAACCATTGTTTTCTCAACTTAAAGTCAAATGTTGGAAGTGGTAAGAAATGGAAAATTTTAATAATATTGCAATTTATTACCATCAACTTGGGATAAGAAAATTTCAAAACTCGTGATATTATCATATCAGACGCCTTCCTAACTGATTACCATCATTTTTAAATGTTTAATACATTTTTAACATATTTGATGGGATCGGGTAAAACCTATGACTAAGTAGACCTATGAAATTTAACTTTAAAACCCTTTTAGTAGGTTAGGAACATTCCCGGTGGACCAAGCCTTCTAGGAGAATGTTTTTTTTCTTGTCTCTAGTAGATATTGTTCGTTTTTGGAAACCTTCTCGTATAATGCTTCTTTCCAATCCACTAATAGATATTGTCGGCCATGTTTATTTCTTATATACTAGCAACTATTATCCGCTTTGGTCGTTAGCAAATATTGAACTTTTTGAGTTTTTCCTTCTGAATTTTTCCTCAAAGGTTTTAAAACGTGTCCACTAGAAATAGGTTTTCATTCGCCTCTCCCACCGAAGTAGAATTCACATTTTCATAGAGGAGAACTAACATAAGAAGAATGACTAATTATGAACGAACTAAGGCGTGGACAAGTTAGTGGGTTAGTTCCTTCCATGTTAGATGATTTGGAGATTTCATTTTTAGTTTAGTTGACTTTTATTAAGGGAAGGATTTTAATTTTAAATAAAATAATACCCATAATCCAACTAACAATTAAAGTATTATTCGTGTATTTATATATACACACGTGTGTATGTGTGCGCATGTAGTTTTGCGAGATGAATTTTTTTGTTTTAATGGAGGTAGCTTAATATTATATATTATTTTTTTTTATCATTATTTGAGATTAATTAAGTTCTTAAACATCTATTTGATACTCACGTGCTGGTTAGAGGCAGGTTTCGATCACTCTTATTGTGGTGGCACGGAACCACTAAATGAAGGCGGTTTAAATTTGATAGTTGGGGTGAATACAAGTGCATACAAGCGAACCCAGCCGGTCCAAGATTCCCATTCGCTGGCTTGGGGAGGTTCTCAAGATTCCCATTCGCTGGCTTGGGGAGGTTCTGGTTGTGGTTGTGGTTCTAAGGATAAGGTTCGCGTTCGCTCCCTCTCTGTCTCTTCCCCTCCTCCATATCCATTTCTTTTTCTCAATCAACTAATTCTGTCGATTTCTTGTATTCGCTTCACTGTTCCAATCTTCAGGAGCCGAGGAAATCCCTGTTGCAGCCATGAGTTTAAACCTAATTGGCGCATTCAGAGGCCTCTCTCTCGCCTCTTCTTCTTCCTCCTCTTTCTTCAAAGGCGATTTCGGATCGATTCAACTGCCTCCCAAGCTCTCCGTCTCGTTCCCTAACAGATTCCCTTTAACCATTGAAAATGCGCACAAGAAGGGAGCTGGAAGCACGAAGAACGGCCGAGATTCTAAGGGCCAGAGGCTCGGCGTTAAAATCTACGGCGATCAGGTTGCCAAGCCTGGTTCTATCATCGTTCGTCAGCGTGGAACCAAGGTAGTTTCTCAGTCCCAAATCATTTTCCAATTCGATTTTGAAAATTATATGTTGAGAAGTTGGTGCTCGTTCCGCACATTGTTTAGGGCATTCCTAATTTACGAACATACATCGATTGTTTTGTAATTGAGTTCCATGGTGTCTGTTTTTGTACAAATGATTTCAGTTCCATGCCGGAAAGAATGTGGGGCTTGGCAAGGACCATACAATTTTCTCATTGATTGACGGGCTTGTAAAATTCGAGAAGTATGGACCTGACAAGAAGAAGGTTTCACTTCGAATCTGGACCTTTCAAGATAGCTTGCAAGAATGAACACAAAACTGAGATGTATGTATTTGATTGCAGGTGAGTGTGTACCCAAGAGAAGTACAGCCTGAGAATCCAAACAGCTACAGAGCAAGGAAGAGGGAGTATTTCAGGCTGCAAAGAGAGCGCAAGAAAGCAAGAAAGGAAGGCACTATTGCTCAACCCCAATTAGTATTAGCTTCCACTGATGCTACAGAAACCAATCCAGTTTGCTGATTTCTATAGGCAGCACTTCAATCACTGCTTGTTTAAAAGCCCTGATGATCTTGCAGGAAGAAGGTCTGCTTCTCTAGCTTCACTTCTTTAGTTGTGCACATATAATTTGCCACATTCCTCACAGGAACGTGTTTCATTATTATTCGCAATTACCAATAGTCGCTCTTGTTCTACTTCTTGCCCCTAGATATTCTGAAACACTCAATAGTCCATTTTGAACTAAGTAAATAAGGATAAAAGACTCAATTAACTTGAGAGTGGAAGTAGTTATCACTTTTAAAAGTAAGGAGTAACTTATTCATATCGCAAGGAGTGAAAATAGTCTTTCATTCTCAGAAGCAAGGAGTAAGTAACACAATAGTGTCTCATGGAATACGGGTGAGTGTCTCATGGAATACGGGTGAATGTCAAAGCGATCTAAGTGTCGAATCTAAATTCTGACACTTGGGTAACTGAGCATAGAATTTGAATTTGGAAACTTTAGAAATTAAAAATGAAGAATGAGATCAATGAGTATTAGGAGAGTAGTGAAATGCTAAAGTGCTTCTATTTCTTGTGAATAATTTAAAATACATGATTCCCTAAAGGTGCAAGCTTCTTAGGAATGAAGAAACGACAGGCACTATCATTATCAAACATGAAATTTGCAGAAACAGAAGTAAGAAATAAATACAGAGTGGGTGTTATAGAGAGAAGGGTATCGTATCTTCTAAAAATCCTCATCCATCTTGAACTCATGTATCCCTCCGATCCCATCCAAGCTCGACATCACAGATGCCTTCTGATAATCTCCCACCCTCTTCTCGAAGAAGTTTGTTTTCCCCTGCAGCGATATCAGTTCCATCCAATCGAACGGGTTCTGCACATTGTAAATCTTGCTGTGCCCTAGGGCTACCAGCAGCCGATCTGCCACGAACTCGATGTACTCACTCATCAGATCGCCATTCATCCCCACCAGCGCGCACGGCAATGCCTCACAAACGAATTCCCTCTCAATATCCACTGCCTCCCGGACGATCCCCTGCACTTTCTCCTCGCTCAGCTTCTTCCTCATCAGCGAGTATAACAAGCACGCGAAATCGCAGTGCAGGCCTTCGTCTCGAGATATCAATTCGTTCGAAAATGTCAATCCAGGCATTAGCCCGCGTTTCTTCAACCAGAATATAGCGCAGAAACTTCCGGAGAAGAAGATGCCTTCCACGCAGGCGAATGCTATCAACCGCTCTGCAAAGGACTCGGATCCGTCGATCCAATTGAGCGCCCACTCGGCCTTCTTCGTGATGCAAGGTACAGTCTCTATGGCATGGAACAACCTGTTCTTCTCGACAGAGTCCTTGATGTAGGTTTCGAGCAACAAACTGTACATCTCGGAGTGAATATTCTCAATTGCTATTTGGAAGCCGTAGAACGCCCTCGCCTCCGCAACCTGAACCTCCTTCATGAACCGGCCGGCGAGATTCTCCAGAACAATGCCATCGGAAGCGGCAAAGAAGGCCAGAACATGTTTGATGAAATGCTTCTCATCGGCGGTGAGAGCTTCCCAATGACGAAGATCCTGAGAGAGATCAACCTCCTCGGCGGTCCAGAAGGAGGCAACGGCTTTCTTATACATTTCCCAAATCTGAGGATATTCAATGGGGAACATACAGAATCTATCGGGGTTCGGGGCGAGCAACGGCTCCTCTGAAATTGCAGGCATGGTTACAAATCCTTGATCAAAGGATTGAAAGAGATGATTGGGAAATTTGATGGATGGATGGATTGAGTGGACTACTAATGGATGAGATTATATATAAGCGAGAGGGAGGGGAAGGAAGATTAAAGAGAAGTTCGTAAATCCAAAAAGAAATTGGAGCGGGAGATTTTGAAATTTTGCAGGAAGCTTGCGGGAGAAGGGAATGAATGAGAAGGAAGGGCAATTTGGGGATTGTGGAAGATTTCATGATACGATTCGGGTGGAATTTAAAATAAAATATTTTTTACATTAAATTGGCGCCGTTTCAACTAATAACTCATTTTCTGATTACGAAAATTAACATATATATTTTTTAAATAATAAATATGAAAATGTGGGTACTCACGTGACAAATCATCTATAAAACCAAAGCCACGGGGCAGAGACGTGGCTAGCAGAAGCACACACGAGCCAACCAACCATCTTCAAATTTTCTATTTATTTTTGTATAAAAAGTTTCTTTCGTATGGACTGGTCCGGCCCGGTCCGGCCGGCCCAAAATTTAAAGAGCGAGGCAATCTTAAAACTCCAGCTCTTGCACTATTTCCTTCTTCCTCCCCCTTTCGGGATTTTCTCCGTAAGCTTCTCTATGTCCCAGAAATCTTCATCGACTTCGAAAACGAGAAGCCCTAGAATCAATTTCCACTCTCTCTCTCGATCAAATAGACGCGGTTTACGACAATACTGGAAAGATCCTTTGCGTCTGCTATTTCACTCGAACGAAGTTCAAATTCCATCCCCGAGGAACAAAATCGATTGGAATTCCAGTAAACGAAGGCCCGAATTTCCTTCGGGTAATAAACTTCCCTTTACTGATTTTGTGTGCCGTCCTTGCTCGGTTCAAGCTTCTTACTGTTCTCGGCATTGGTACGTTTAGAACGAGTTCTACTTACATTAGAGATTTGAGCTTATAAAGTTGGGTCTACTTTGTTTTTTTTTTTTTTTAATTGAATGCTGTTGAGTTTCTTTGAAGGCGTAAATTATAAAATTAAAGTAGAAAATCTCTTATTGAGTATAATTGGAAACATGTTTTTTGCAAGTCCACATCCAAGCGGGATTGAAAAAAGAAAAAAAACTTCCTTAGGGTTTTGTTTTATCCTTTGCATTCTACACACTTATTTGGAAGGAAAACAGGGGTTAGCCAAAAGCTTTACTTGATATTACTAGCATCACTAAGCCGCTAACGATTTCAATTTAGTTTTTCAGAGGTATCTGTAAGGAACATGGAGAAAGCTGCAATTGATTCTGCCTCTGATGGCGAGGAAGAATATGTATTGATTGACCTGGGGGATGTATCGCTGCTTGACATCCCACCCAATGCACCATATGTTCTATCTGTTTGTATCTTTCTGATCTACTCTAATTTTCAAGTACTGAATATTTCTCTGCGAGCTAATATTTATGGTTTATGTGAATTTTGATTAATTTGCTTTGCAGGCTTTGGACACCATGAATCCAATCTTAACTATCTGCGACAAAATTAAGATGGTGAGTTGTTAATAAAACATACAATCTCTACACCTAGAGCACTGCAGCAGAACCATAATGTATAATCTCCTGCCATTATTGTCTCTCTTTTGTAGATTGGAGAATATGAAGAAACCATAGGTACATGTCTTACCTTTGCTGAAGGTGAGTAAATTTTAAAGGAAATGAAACCATTTGATTCCTAAACCTTAAAGCAAGTTTTGTATTTGTTCTTTGACGATTAAAAAATGTTTACACTGAAAGTCTGTGTTCCCTATTGTAGAGGAAGTCTCTATGGTTGAAGAAGAAGCTGTGCCATCTGAAACAAATCGTCGCTCGGAGAAAGCAGTCGAACCAAATCAAGCTCCTAGAAAGGATCTGAAGCCCGTTGCTTCTGTACATAAGATCCTTAAATTTAAGTTACTTGATTCCGTTGATTCTGTTGATTCTGCTGTTCCAGACTCAACTTCTTAGTCACTAAATTTTTGTATATTACTTCACCCCGATCTATTTAATTCTTAGTTTCCCATATTATTGTAACAGAGTTTAAAAGTTTTGCAAAGAAAAAGTTTTCATTCATATATTAACGAGTTTTAATTTCTAATTTCGTTATAAAGTTTCAATCTTTTCTCATCTCTAACCAAGGAGTTAAAAACCGGATTGACCAAACATAATTAAAAAAGAAAAAAAAGTGAAACAGTGTGCTAAAAGGATCGAGAACATACCCAAAGCCACACAGATTTGGCAAAAGCGACAACTCAGGATTATCGAACTCCAAAGAGTGTCCACGTAAAATTTTATCGTTGTCGGTTAATTTTACAAGCACTCGTTGCGACATCTAGTCATCTTCACCAAATTGATTGCCATCTTCTGAGAACTGCCATTCTCTCACACATCGCTGAATATCTTTTGTGCTCCTAAAAGAGTGAGAAGATGCCTGGATTAACTGCACCCTCAGATTACTCGCAAGAGCCACTTCGTCACCCATGTCTCCGAATCAACGCCAAGGTAAGCTTCTTCCTTCTTCTATCTCTATGGGAATTTTGTTTTGTTCCCGGAATCGCACTCGTTTTCTTGTAGTCTGAAATTATTTGATTTTCTCTGGGGTTCTTCGCAATTTCATTATTTGGGTTTCATTCATTTCGTTTTTGTAAAATTTGTTATGAATATTTGTGCTGATTTTCTCTCCCTGACATCTCTGCCTCAGGAGCCCTTCAATGCAGAGCCACCGCGCTCCGCCCTGATTTCGTCTTATGTGACCCCCGTAGATTTCTTTTACAAGAGAAATCATGGCCCTGTTCCATTAGTGGATGATATTGAAAGGTTTCCCTTTCTCTCTCTTTTTTCTTTTCTGCAAATGTTCTTATATCTGTTCACTTTCGTTTTCATTGTAGGTATTCTGTTTCTTTAAATGGCCTAATAGAAAACCCAAAGGAGCTGTTCATGAAAGATATCAGGTGAGCTGTGGAATTTTGGATTTAAAGAGCATTTCCTTTTCTTCATGCAAATTCCAACATAGTTTAACTGTGTGCATTAACATGTTTCAAAGAGAACCTAAGATTGTTATCATGTTACAGGATGCTTCCAAAGTACAATGTCACTGCCACTTTACAGGTATTCTCATAAGTAGGCATAAGTTGCAAGAATTTCTTCTTTGCCTGGTGTTGGAATATCTAAATCGAAACTACGAGGTTTAAGAGTAGTTTCCTTAACGCGATGCTTGATTATAATTGACACCATTTGGCATGCGTGGACATAGTGTGCTGGTAATCGAAGGACCGCGATGAGCAAAACCAGAACAGTGAAGGGAGTTGGCTGGGATGTTTCAGCTTTAGGAAATGGTATGCAACATGAATCAGCCAGCGTTTTAGATGTGTTAGCTTATAAAATTCATCTTTTTGAAAAAGTTGTTTTGAATCTTACAGCTGTGTGGGGTGGTGCTAAATTGGCTGATGTTCTTGAACTTGTTGGAATACCGAAGCTCAGCTATAGTACACAAAAAGGTGGAAAACATGTTGAGTTTGTGAGCATTGATAGATGCAAGGTACAACGTTGACCTATTTAGATGTTCTTTTCCAAAGAACATGAGATTAAAAGAGGACATGTCATTGATGAAGATGTTAATAATGTTCTTGATTTTGCTTTAGTTGGAGGAATGATTTTGGTTGCTATGATTATCAAGTACAGGAAGAAAAGGGAGGTCCATACAAGGCATCCATTCCACTGAGCCACGCTTCAAATCCTGAAGCAGATGTTCTCCTTGCTTATGAAATGAATGGAGAAGTAAGTTTTGGTGCTTAAACTCCTCAATGTTATGCTGTTACGTTGCTTATTGTTCTACTATACTATTCTTACTATTTTTTACTTCTTCACGGAAGCCTCTTAATCGAGATCATGGGTATCCGTTGCGTGTGGTTATCCCTGGTGTTATTGGTGCTCGTTCTGTTAAATGGCTTGATTCTATTAGCATGATTGCAGAGGAAAGCCAGGTAGGAAATGTGTTTGATTTTTTTTCACTCAAGAAATTGCCTTCCTTCATAATGGAGTTCATGGCATTGCTTTGCAGGGTTTCTTTATGCAGAAAGACTACAAAATGTTTCCTCCTTCCGTAAATTGGGATAATATTGATTGGACGACTAGGAGGCCTCAAATGGATTTCCCTGTTCAGGTTTTTATCAAAGGCTCCTGCTTTTTTCTTTGGTTTTTGCCTTGATGATGAACATTAGAAATGTAACCGTCCAAGCCCACCGCTAGCCGATATTGTCATCTTTGAGCTTTTCTTTTCCGGCTTTCCCATAAGGTTTTAAAACGCGTCTACTAGGGAAGTTTTCACACTCTTCTAAGGAATGCATGCTTCGTTCACCTCTCTAATCAATGTGGAATCTCACCATCCACCCCCTTGGGAGCTAGAGAGAAGTTTTCGCACATTTATAAGGAATGCTTTATTCCCCTCTCCAACCAATGTGGGATCTCACAATCCACCCCCAAGGGAGAAGTTTTCTCTTATAAGGAATGCTTCGTTCCCTTCTCCAACCGATGTGGGATCGCACAATCCACCTCCCTTGGGGCTAGGGAGAAATTTTCACACCCTTATAAAGAATGCTTCGTTCCCCTCTCCAACCAATGTGGGATCTCACAATTCACCCTTGGGGGCCCATCGTCCTCATTAGCACACTACCCCGTGTCTGGCTCTGATACCATTTGTAACAACCTAAGCCCACCGATAGCAGATATTATCTTTTTGGTCTTTCCCTTTTAGCGCGTCATGAGGGAGAGGTTTCCACACCCTTATAAGGAATGTTTCTCTCTCCAACCAATGTGAGATCTCAAAAGAAAACAGTTTTCGCTCATCGTTTATTTTGAATATACACTTTTTTTGGGTTGGCGATTCTCTGTTGTGACGCTGTCCCATTTCACCCGACTAATGCTGTTGAACTTGCTGAATTGCAGTCTGTCATGTGTTCTTTGGAGGATGTAGATCATATAAAGCCCGGAAAGGTTAGTCCATTTATGTACGCAAGTTCAATTTAGTTGAAGATAACATACAGATTTTACTTCATGCAAAGAATTTCCTATTGCATATGTTCATCCCGACAAATTTTGTAAGTTCTGGGACATGTCAAACAGAAAAACCTGGAGAATGTTGTTCTACCTGCATAATTATAATCTAGCTTTCATCTCTTTTGCATCATATTTCTTTCCTGCTGCTATAATGTTCATAGTCTTTCCTTTAGTGTTTGTGGGTACGTTGGAATTCAAATTTCTAACTTCTTGGACGATAGCATATGCATTAACCAGTTGAGCTATGCTAGATAAGTAGTTGAACAAACAAATATAATTGTGATCTTCAAACGCATGTCAGGTTACGGTTAGTGGTTATGCAGTGTCGGGCGGTGGGCGGGGAATAGAGAGAGTAGATATATCTGTTGATGGAGGCAAAAGCTGGATCGAAGCCACCAGATATCAGAAGACTGGCGTCCCATACGTTGCTGATAGTCCGAGCAGTGACAAGTGGGCATGGGTGCTTTTCGAGGTGACGCTCGATGTCGAACAAAACACGGAAATTGTTGCAAAAGCTGTAAGTGTGTGATGTGGATGCACAGAAATGTGTTTGATTGAAAAGATAAAGCGAGTTTGAATTGGATAATGCAGGTTGATTCGGCAGCAAACGTGCAGCCAGAAAGAGTGGAAGAGATATGGAACTTAAGAGGTATACTCAACACCTCATGGCATAGGGTTCAACTTAGAGTTGGTCGTTCCAATATATAGAAACAAACAAATGCTTTATGTTTCTGTATTCTCCTAAACGCACCGTTTTATGTGCTCCATTGACTGTGGAAATCCGTTCAAACTCATAAATCTTTTTATTTTTTTATTTTCTTTTTATTGATCGATCTTTTAAATGGATAATCTTTTAAATCTGTTATTCCGTAAATCATGGACACAATTTATTTATTCATTAAATAAAACAAATGTGTATTAAATAGCTTTTTAATTATTTTGACTATTTCCTCCCACCAAAAAGCACAAATTTTAAAATCTTCATTAAAATAATAATAAAAACAATAATAATAGATGCTAGAAGGTGGCATGTTACATGAAAGAATAAATAACTAAATAAATTGACATTTTCCTCTTTTTTCTATATTTTATATCGAATAATTGATAAATAAATAGTAACATTATTAGACGCAAAATAAAAAAAAAAGGTTAGATCACCACACAAATATTAAAATTTTCATGGAAAATTATATTATATATATATATATATATATATATTGGTTTGATTGGGAAGAGAAGGAAAGATGTGGAAACCGAACGCCGGAAGGGCATCCATTCCATTCCATTCCATTCCCAAATAAAGTGCTAATAATTGAGATTTATCCATGACCGATGAGATCCGTTCCTACGTGGATTCCACCTATAGATTTTTGCCATCTGTCTCCTTCATTAATTTTCGTTCCTTTTCTTTTTCAAGGCAGCTAATTTGGACCTTTTATGGGAACATTAATTTCCATTATTATTCAGTCCTTATAATATTTAATAAACACATCTTGGTACGCGAAATTATTAATTGTTTTTTCTTTTTTCTTTTTATAAAAACATATGTATTTTTTGTCTGTTTTCTGTTTGTAGCAGTTTATGATATCTTAGTTTAGGGTTTAAATAATAAAATAAATTAAAGTTAATTATTATTTTCAGAAGTAGTTTTCAAGCCAAACAAGTAATTGGTAACAAATATAATTACAATTTCATAATGATACCACAACTAATTTTCCCTCATTTTATTTGGTCCACTTGGACAGGACATGACATATGAAGCAATTATTTATTTTATTTTATTTTCCCATTAAAAAACAAAGCTATAAAGTTGTTGGCCGTAGATATTGAAATCACAAATTTATTACCAAATAGCTCCACCACCTCTTCCATCCCCGAAGAGCCATTTATGATCCACCCTCCATTCTTCTTCATCCATCGGTCTACAACACACCACGTGTTCCAACGCAATTGGACTACCAATTTATGCTCATCCCCAACTCATACATCCAACTTGCCACTCAACCGTAAGGAATCCGCAATAATATTTACAAAAAATGACAGATATGAATCTTGTTTAATTTAATTTAAATGGCATCATGGCATCAATTAATAATAAGGACCTGATTTTTACGTTTAAGGGTAATGTATTATCACGGATAATATTTAAAGTCTATAAGTGTCACATCAAGTTCAGAAGAGACGTATAACTTAATAATTTATTTTTAATATTTGTAAATATTATTGGATTGGCACATGTCACATGTGGATATACATGTTAAGACTAGTGGACCTCTTTTGTGGATAGAGCGGAATTTTCAACCAAAAAAAACTTATACTAATAAACATATATTTCACTTTCCTTTTATTTCACTTTCATAGTTGCTAATCAGTAGCCAATCGATTGATTATCATATATTATTGGGTTCTTATCTTCATATTTTTATATTTGATATTAATAAAAGTATGATTCTAAAAATTTGATAGGTATATCGCAAAGATCCAAAGTGAATCAAATATTTAAAGTTGGATAAATTTTTGGTAAGTGGATTATCACGAACCTATTTTGTGTAGATAGTGAAGCAAGGGAAGCCAAATTTGAAGCAAGTTGAGTTTGAGTGAGAAGCTAGTTCTATTAAAAATAAGGATGAATAAGGTCATAAAGACAGGGAATAAATGTATTTTTGATATAAAAATGGGATATTTGGTGAAATAAGGGTTGTCATAATGATCAAAAAAATAAGTGAGTGACAAGTTGGGTAGTTGAAAACTATGAAGAAACCAAGAACATGAAAAGAAAAAAGGGTAAAGATGATGGGAGAAATAAGAACTGTTCATTCAAATGACCATAAAGAAAGTGACAAGACAAGAACATGATTGCGATAACTTTGTTGCATTAAAATCCTACAACACCGGGGAAGCTTTGCACTTTCTTCCAATCCCTAAACTTCATCTTCTGTTCATACCCCCTTTTTGTGTGTTCTTTTCACTGCTCCAATGGAGGAAAATTCCAGCCTCGTCGCAGAATCAACTCTCACAAACGCCATGGAAGCAGAGCCTCAGGAAGAAGAAAGAGACCCAGAAAGCAATCCCTTGAACGAACCCCTTCTCAAGAGAAGCAGAACTCTCTCTTCTAGTCCTCTTGCCATTGTTGGGGCCAAGGTTTCTCTGATTGAAAGCTTGGATTACGAGTAAGAACATAGCATTCAAAGCTTTGATTTCTCCTTGAGTTCTTCAATTTTTGGTTATTTGGTTTGGTTTGAATTCAGGATCAATGAGAACGATCTGTTTAAGCACGATTGGAGAAGCAGATCCAAAGTTCAAGTGTTGCAGTACATATTCTCCAAATGGACATTGGCTTGTCTTGTTGGACTTCTTACAGGGATCATTGCCACTCTCATCAATCTCGCCATTGAAAATATTGCTGGCTACAAGCTTTTGAAAGTGGTCGGTTACATCAAAGAAGAAAGGTAAGTTCATTCATGCCCATTACACACTTGGTTTTCTTCTTCTGCAAAACACACAAACTTAATCAGTTCAAAAATTCTGGGTTTCAAATGATTTGAATTTAGGTACCTAATGGGATTCGCCTACTTTACCACTGCAAATTTCCTTCTCACTTTTGTTGCTGCTGTTCTTTGTGTATGCTTTGCTCCCACCGCCGCTGGGCCTGGCATACCAGAAATCAAAGCCTATCTCAATGGCATAGATACTCCTAATATGTTCGGCGCCACCACGTTGATCGTTAAGGTGCGTATGCCCTGCACTTTCTTGTAATGCCATGAATATCAATATCAATCATTGAGCAATCTACAAAAGAATCAGACTGACCTTGCGGATCACACACAACATGTACATAATCTGATAAACTGAAACTGATGATGAAATTACTCCTTTATAGGAATGAAAGCAAAAGGAGATGTATTTGATCTTGATATCTTTACCGAGTGGCATTATAAACTTTGATCTTTGTAGATTATTGGGAGCATTGGAGCAGTGGCAGCAGGGCTAGATCTTGGGAAAGAAGGGCCTCTAGTACACATTGGCAGCTGCATTGCTTCTTTACTTGGACAGGGCGGTCCGGATAACTATCGAGTCAAATGGACATGGCTACGCTATTTCAACAACGATCGTGATCGTCGGGATCTTATCACATGCGGGGCGTCATCAGGGGTTTGTGCAGCTTTCCGAGCCCCGGTCGGGGGTGTTCTATTTGCCCTAGAAGAGGTGGCTACATGGTGGAGGAGTGCCCTGCTGTGGAGGACCTTTTTCAGCACAGCCATTGTTGTGGTGGTGCTGAGAACTTTCATTGAAATATGCAAGGCAGGTGAGTGTGGGCTGTTTGGAGAAGGAGGGCTTATTATGTTTGATGTCAGTGGTGTTTCTGTTAGCTACCATATCATGGATATCATACCAGTTGCTATCATTGGCCTTCTTGGTGGGTTCCTTGGAAGCCTTTACAATCATCTTCTGCACAAAATCCTCAGAGTTTACAACCTCATCAATCAGTAAGCAATTTCACTCTCACTTCCTTTCCATATTATTGGATCAAATTTGAAGAATGATCTGATAACAACTGCAATGGTGAAATGGTATTTGCAGGAAGGGAAAAATGCACAAACTGTTACTGAGCTTAGGAGTATCACTCTTCACTTCAATCTGCCAATACAGTCTGCCATACCTTGGCCAATGCACCCCCTGCAACCCTTCTTTTCCAGGTTCCGCCTGCCCCACCAATGGCCGCTCCGGCAACTTCAAGCAATTCAACTGTCCTAAAGGCCATTACAACGACCTCGCCACCCTTCTCCTCGCCACCAACGACGACGCCGTTCGAAACATCTTCTCCACCAACACTTCCACCGAGTACCAGCCCCTTTCCCTCGTCATCTTCTTCCTCCTCTACTGCGTCTTAGGGCTTATCACTTTCGGCATCGCCGTCCCCTCCGGTCTCTTCCTTCCGATCATTTTGATGGGCTCTGGCTATGGCCGTCTCATCGGCCTCCTCATGCGGCCCTACTCCGATCTCGATCAGGGACTTTTGGCTGTTCTCGGTGCTGCCTCCTTAATGGCCGGCTCCATGCGGATGACCGTTTCCCTCTGCGTTATATTCCTCGAGCTCACCAACAATCTCCTTCTACTTCCGATTACGATGATTGTCCTTCTGATTGGAAAAACCGTCGGGGACTGTTTTAACCCTAGTATTTATGACATCATCCTACATCTGAAGGGGCTTCCGTTCTTGGACGCGAATCCGGAGACGTGGATGAGGAACATCACGGTGGGCGAACTGGCTGACGCAAAGCCGGCGGTGGTGACGCTGCGGGGATTGGAGAAAGTGTCCCGCATTGTGGAGGTTCTTAAGAACACGACGCATAACGGGTTCCCTGTTGTGGACTCGGACGCAGTGGTGCCGCCAGTGGGGATGGCAGTGGGGGCGACGGAGCTGCACGGGCTAGTGCTGAGAGCGCATTTGCTGCAGGTGCTGAAAAAGAAATGGTTCTTGAGAGAGAAGAGAAGAACAGAGGAATGGGAGGTGAGGGAGAAGTTTACATGGGTGGAATTGGCGGAGAGGGAAGGGAAGATTGAGGAGCTTGCAGTGAAGAAGGAGGAGATGGATATGTACGTTGATCTTCATCCTCTTACCAACACTACGCCTTATACAGTAATGGAGAGCATGTCTGTGGCCAAAGCTCTGGTTCTGTTCCGGCAAGTGGGGCTCCGCCATTTGCTCATCGTGCCCAAGTATGAAGCTGCTGGGGTAAGCTTTTGTTCTTCTTCTCCTCCTCCTTCTTCTTTACACATCAATCAATCAAACAGATTTGTGTGTTTCACTCTCTGCAGGCTCCGCCTGTAATTGGGATTTTGACGAGGCAGGATTTGAGGCCGTACAACATTCTGAGTGCGTTCCCTCATCTTGCCAAGATCAAAGGCAACGAAAAACGGAACTGAACTCTCAGATTTGTCTCATTCACGATTCATCAACATACACATACTCTCCACACACATAACATATTCCAACCTCTGCTTTTCTGCTGCATTTCTTCATATCATTGTTTCTATACTTTCCTCTTTTCTTCACCAATTTTGCCTTCTATTTATTCAATTTTACAATAAACAAAAGGCTTCTCCATTCAATTTTGATTCTCTTGTGGTTGAAATTAAGTTGCCATTAATAAAATTTATGTCTATTTGCTTCTAATTTTCTCCTCTTACTCTTCAGTAAGAGTAAATTTTGAGGCTTGGACTTAGTTGGTTGGGCCTCTGAACCCCAAGATAATTGGGCTCGACTTGGGCAGTTTTTGTCACTCCAGCAGCAGAAGGGAAGATGATAATAATTAGAGCATTAGATGTGTGGTCATTTCAAACTTCCCATGATGCCTCACTAATTCCATATCATCATAAAATGACAAATTTAGAGGAAAAATAAAGGTGGCATCAAATGAGTTGGGTTTAAATCAACTTTATTAGTTTATCTTATCTTTATATCATAAAAGTCCAAAACTTAATTAATCCAAGTCAGGAATGATTACTAAATCCAAAATCAAAACCATGAACCATTAAGATGGGATAATTAGAATGAATCAAAGATTAAAACATGTTCTTCTTTCTTGCAAATGAACACCGTCGATAAAATATTGCAATTTCAGTTTTAATTGTAATAATAAATATTCACATTTTATATTCCGCACTTCAAATGATTATCCATGCACAGAGGATCTGATTTTATTTCAATTTATAAAGATCCAACCTTAAAGTTCAAGGTCCCACTTCTCCTCTGCCACGATCCCCTGTTCTTGCCCTTCTTCGTGAGTTCTCCATCCATTTAGGGCTCAAGATACGCCATTAACAACCTTCAATTCCTCCTTCCTCTCGCGCGAACCGTTACGCGAAACCAGCGGCGGAAGGCAACAGAACTTCGACTCAAATCCGATCGTATTTTTGTCATCAACGCCGTTGCCGACGGTCCTCTCGCTATTGCGGACCGAACCGGTTCCCGGAAGGCAAGGCTCCTCGGTTTTTCGATTGTCGTTGTGATTTAGGAAAGCAAAACTCGCCTCATCTCCGAGGCTCTCTCGGAACAGATCAGCCAGTTTCTTCCTCCTCTTCGTCGGTAATGGCGACGAGTTGAATGTAGATGGTTTGTCGTCGGCACGGGCTTGGCTAGCTCGGGGAGTTCCCGCCGGAAAGCGGTGGTGAATTGGAGTATTGTCTCTGGATGGGGTGAAATCTGTATAAGGTTTAAATTTAAGTTTTAGTATTTCAAACTTATTATACTTAAATAAATAATTATTTTCATCATATTGCTATGTTATAGTTTTTTTTTATCTTAAATTTAGTTTACTCAATAATTATTTCTAACTAAAATAGTTATTTTTTGTATTTCAAGAATTAAAATAGAAATATAAAAATATAAGGGAGGGAACAATCTTCAAATTAAAATGAGTAAACTTTAAAATATTTAACCATCCTCAAGATAGTTTTTAAAAAGCACTTTTAATTGATATATAAATTTAAAGCAAGTTTAAATATTAAAAAAATATATATATGTGATTTATGAATCTAAATAATCTGAAAAAGGAAATTGAAATCTTGGATGATGATGGTCACCTCCTTTGACACTGAAGAAATCTTCAGAATCGGAATCCAACCACGCTCGAGAATCAAAGAAGGCTTCTTCTTTGCTGCCTGTGAAGAACAAAGAGATTGAAGAAACAGGGCAATCCAGGAATGGTGTGGCGGAAAGAAAACAGAGAGAAAACCAAAACCCAGAAAAGAGCGAAGAAGAATCAAACCAGAAGGCGTCTTGTGGTGATGGGGTACTACAGAGATGTCCTTGAAGACAGAATCGGCGTTGTGTTGGAGCTTGTAGTGTTTGATCGGTGAAGGCGGAATCTCAAACTTGTCCTTCACAGTCTCCGACGGCGCCGGCGGTGGCTTCACGGGGGAGCATTCCGATTGACTGCAAAGGGAAGCGCATGAGCCCATCTGTGTTGGCTTAAAAGCAATGGAAGAAGAAAGAAACAAGAGAGAGAGAGAGAGAGAGAGAGAGAGGGAAGAAGAAGAAGAAGGAAATGAGAGAGAGGCATGAAAATGGGGAGTTGGGGCCAAGGAAGGGAAGGACCCTTCTTTTTTAAAAAAAGAAAAAAAAGAAAAAAGAAAAAAGAATAATAATTTGAAAAGATTAATTAGTATGAATTGAATGGAATGGAGGTTTGTTGTATGGGGAAGTGAGTACCCAGTAAACAGAGATTTCAGAAATGAAAGTGATTTTTCCTTGGGATATGAGACTCAATTATTATTTACAATCAAATTAAAGAAGGGAGGAAGGAAAATGTGATAATCAAGTATTTATTACCCAAAAATGCTTCATTTTGTGGGAAATGGGGATTAGGAAAATTGAAGAAGGGACATCCCCAAAACAAGGCCTGAAGCGTAGGAAACTACAAGTAAATAATGGGAGTAACGTGTCCGCTAATTGACTGGTCAAACATACTGCCTTCACTTCAAACAAGTTTAAATTTTAATTTCATTTCATTTCATTTTTCAATCATAAACCAGTTTTATTTAATTATGATTAAATATCAATTAATGTCTTAATTTAATCCTACTCCATTAATATAATATTATGTATATGATTTAGATGTCAAATATTTAAATTTTAATTAATCTTTTTTTGTTTTATTAAGCATGTAAATGCACACGTCTTTCATTAAATATTTTCTCTAATATTCTTATTTAAAGGGTGAATGTCAAAATTCAATGACGAAGTAAGTTACCTAACGTAATTTTTAAAATATATGAGATAGTTAATAGTAAAATGATACCTAACGTAATTTTTAAAATATATGAGATAGTTAATAGTAAAATGATACGGGACAAATAAAATGAATAATAAATAGAGAATTATATTAAACCAAACTTGCAAATAATGCCAAATGTTGGATAAATTTTATTTGTAATTACGCGACTTGGCACGGTTCTTGAATATCTTAAAATTTTATGAATTATGTATAAAGAAAATCAAATTAAATGACAAAGTATGACACATTCTCCCATGTTCTGAGGGGCGCATAATTATTTATTCTTAAAAAAAAAAAAAAAAAAAAACAAAAACAAAAACAAAAATTTGCCACCTCAGGGTCCTGGTCTTGCCTCTTTGTATATGTTAGGTTCACGTGGCTGGCTGGCTACGGCAACCAATTATTCCACCAATCAATCTGCTTCTCCTACGTTTCGTGCCTCAATTTTTATTTCTTAATATGGTTTTTATTTTTTTATTTTCAGATAAAATTGTTCATTTATACGATATTAGCTTAGATATAATAAACATGGTGTACCTATTTATTTATTTTTCGTGCCTCAAACTTATTAATTTAAAGGGTTGAATAATAAATACAATATTTAAAGTATTGGGTCCGATTACCCTTCTAAACTTTCAAAAAATTGTTTTTATTACCTAGCTAAATATCGTGATTGCCTTATTTTTATATATATATATATATAAAATATATGAATGATGTAAGTCAGCCAGACAAAATTCAAGTAATAAGTAGCCATGTTAGAATTTGATGTCGGCCATGACACACCTCACAAAACTCCACCCCCAATCAAGATGTTTGTGTTTGGTAGTTCGACCTTCGTTGTCACCATTTTTTTTAAACGTTGTTATTATTGTATCAAAGAAATTTGGAAACTTATAAATTTGAATCTTTTTATTGATAGATGGAATGAATAAGTATCGAAGTCTCACATTAATTAATTAAGACGATGTTATAAGATAAAATTGAATTTACTTTTAGCAGGGATAATTGAAAGGGAAGTTTTGTTTTTTTTTTTTTTTTTTTTTCCAAAATCATAATCTGTGTAAAATTTCCTTGCCCCCATTTACGGAAAAAAATGGCGTCAAAGTTTAGTGGAGTTGTGGATTGACGAGAAGAAGCCAAGAATGTTGTGAAGACGCGATAATTTACGAAAAAAATGTAGAAAAGGAGGGATGCCACTTTCAGACGGTCCAAAAAGAGCCCACGAAGGACGATCTTCTTATTCATCAGTCGAGCCGCCAGGGGTTGGTAAGATAATCTATAAAAACGAAAAAGCATCGGAGTTGGGAGTTGGGGTTTCTTTGTCTTAGAATTTTCGAGAATTAAATCTGTATCTGCAAATTCCTCGCTGTTGAATTACTCGAGTTTTTGATCGGCTAAGCGAGTAAGAGGCAGACGAAAATGGGAGTAGCTGCGAAAATCGCACCGTCAATGCTATCCTCAGATTTTGCCAATTTAGCTTCGGAGGCCGAAAGAATGCTTAGATTTGGAGCGGATTGGCTTCACATGGATATTATGGTACCCACACGCTCTCTATTTCTGTTTTCCTGAATCGCCATTTCTCTCCAGTTATAATTGGACGAAGTACCTTTTGATTCTTGCTCCCATTTGGTTCTGTTTCATAACCCAATAATTTGATCCTAGTTTTTGCCTTCTTACTCTAATTTCCCACCGGTTAGTTCTCGTGTAGTTTAATTTGTTCATAATCTACTTGACTAATTGTTTGAATCGTCTAATTTGTCTGTGCTTTTCTGGGTCTTAATAAAATTTTATCTACCCTAATTTAGTACTTCTGTAGTAATAGTGTAAGGTAGTCCATGGAGGACGAGCAGACTTTTACCTTCACCAATGATTTCTCTCTGCTGCTAATTGTTATAGTCCTGTTTAAAGAATGGATTTTACTTTCTTGTAAATGGGCTGATGACAGTGTAGAGAAAGGCGCTTGGAGATGCATAATTCAATTAGTGATCTTATAATGACATGCTTGCAAGGTTTGAGATAAATTTATCTGCCATCACATCTGATATCTGTTGTTGCTTTATTTGCAGGATGGGTAGGCTCATTCTTTGCTGATATCATACTCCTGTTGAACTGCAATGTGCTTCATGTGAATGGGTTTTAAATTTCCCTCTAAATAACTTGACCTCGACCTGTGTGGTGTTTTGATCGCTTGTAGTATCTACTTTCCAGCCAGATGCCTGCTTATTTATAAATATTTGCTGAAGAAACTTGAGAAATATCTAGTTTTATTTATTGATTTTATTATTTCTAAAGTAAAAAAAAATGTGAGATCTCGTATCGGTTAGAGAGAAGAACGAAACATTCCTTATAAGGGTGTGGAAACCTCTCCCTCGACGCGTTTTAAAACCTTGAGTGTAGCTTAGGGAAAGCTGGTCTACCTTCAGAACATTCTTTCTGCTACCATCCTTTTTAATAGGAAATAAATCTGGGGCTGCAAACTAAAAAAGTGTTGGCCCCTACCCAGAATGAATTATTATCAAGAAAATCACAAAGATTTTTCTTTTAAATGCATCGACATGGTGGCCCCGTGAAAATCTATCCATTATCATTTGGTTGAGTTCATTCTGTAACAGGATTGTGGATCATTTCTCGGTGATGTGATTTGTGCATCATCTGGATTAACACAAGTTGGGCTTGCTTTTCTAGCAAAGTAATAGTTTTTTTGTTTATGCATTTACCGCAGGCACTTCGTCCCGAATCTGACAATTGGTGCTCCAGTCATCGAGAGTTTAAGAAAACATACGAAGTAATCTAACCTCTTTGCTTCTTCAGTTTGAGGAATTTGGATTTTTTTGATGACATTACCTGAGTTTATGAGGAATTAATTTCTTGTCTTGCAGGGCATATCTTGATTGCCACCTTATGGTTACAAATCCACTTGATTACGTTGAACCCTTCGCAAAAGCTGGTGCTTCAGGCTTTACATTTCATGTTGAAGTATCCAAAGGTATATTGTGTTTGAACTTCAGATTTGTTCTACTTCTATGGCATCAAAAATTGTTTAACTTTTCTTTCCCTCTTCTCTGGTAGACAATTGGCAGCAATTAATCCAAGAAATCAAGTCAAAGGGCATGAAGTCCGGGGTTGCGCTAAAACCCGGAACACCCATTGAAGAAGTTTATCCTTTGGTATGCAATCCATCTTTACATCTTCTCCCCCAATCTCATATCCTTCATTTACAAGGATGTTATAGTTCATTGATACATAGCGCTGCAAAGTGCTTATGGTTTTGTGCAAATGCTGCTGCATCAAATTTTTTATAATTGGTAAGTGATGCTTGTTCTTTTTTTCAATTTTCAGGTAGAAAGTGAAAATCCTGTGGAAATGGTCCTTGTTATGACAGTCGAACCTGGTTTTGGTGGCCAAAAGTTCATGCCCGAAACGATGGATAAGGTTCCATTACTTCGACGTTTTTCAATATTCCTTGAGGATTGTTTGATTGGCGTTTCTTGTTGAATCTCATTACTGATTTTAACTTATCCAGGTACGGAAGTTAAGACAGAAGTACCCATCTCTTGACATTGAGGTAAACGCTACGTAGCGTGTACTCGTTGCAGTTCAAATTCAGCGTACAGATGGCTGTATGAGGGATGGTTTCTGACTGGTCATTTTTGCTTTGGTGGGCAGGTGGATGGCGGGTTGGGACCTTCGACCATAGATGCAGCAGCTTCAGCTGGGGCAAACTGCATCGTTGCAGGAAGTTCGGTGTTTGGAGCTCCCGAGCCTTCCGAAGTTATATCCATTCTGAGGAAAAGTGTTGAGGAGGCTCAACAGAACTCTTGATCCTTGAACAAGCTTCAAGAATCCGCCATCAAATCTTGTTTTACACTTTTTGCAATTCATACGGGATATTTTTAGATTGATAGAAGTTGATTTGAGTCAAGTGGTGTCAGTATATTCTGAACTAACATATGGTTTGTGAGCCCCCAATACTGAGTATCATGATTCCATTCTGGTTTTTGATTATGCTGAAATGGATTGGCTTCATGGTGGTTTGGCAATGAAAAACCAGTTCATCATCTCTTGCTATTGTTTCTTAACATGGAGTCAAAGGCTGCATATCTGGCTCAATGTGGCGGCTGGGTGTAATGGCCCGACTTCACCGCTAATAGATATTGTCCTTTTGGGTTTTCCCTCAAGGCTTTTAAAACACCTCTACGAAGGGAGATTTTCACTCTCTTCTAAAGAATATTTTGTTAAGGTTCTCTCCAATTGATGTTGATGTGAGATCTCACATCTTTACCGTATATGTTCCAAATTTGAAGAGAATCATATGTTCCAAGTTTGACGAGAAAGAAGGAGAATGCAAAGCATTGAAGCAGAACAAGAAAAGGAGTAATCGTATTATTACAGCTGCTGAACTCATCAAAGTTCAGGAGAGAAAAAAAAAAAAAAAAAAAACAAAAAAAACAAAATCAAGACATCATGAACATGAACTCATCAAAGTTAAGAACACCATCAGAATTGAGATCAAATTTAGCAATCATTTTGTTGCATTCCTCAATGCTCCTTGATTCCCCAAGCCTACTCAACATCCTCTTCAAACTCTTGGTCGTTATGAACCCACAACCATCCATTTCATACATCCTAAACGCCTCCTTCAAATCACTCACTTTCTCTTCCTCTCCCACTCCTTCCACAAACGCAACAAATTCACCCCACCCCATCAACCCATCGCCGTCCGTATCCAAATTCTCCACCACCATCTCCGCTTCCTCCAGCGTCAAACTACCCCCGACGCCAGCCATACACCGCTGCAGCTCCAATGGAGACAGCTTCCCATCGCCATCTCCGTCGACCTGCTTGAACACCTTCTCGTACAACGCCATTTTGTCCATCATTCTGGATCCGAATGAAGAAAGAGATTTGGGTATGAAGAATTGGGGATTACAGCAAAATGGGTCTGCAATTATATGAAAAGGAATGCGCGTACCGTGGTTTGACCGCCGGATTAGTTGGGGAATGAAAATGGCAGTTGCCGTCAAGTCGTGGAGCAGATGGTCGACCATTTCTTTTCTTCACCGTTTCAACGAAGTCGAAGGAAGGGGCTTCTCAGCGATTGTTGAATAAATAATTCTGCCACGAAGATTTGACAGAGAAGGAAGGAATGTTGGCAACTTGCGACCGGTTTGACAGTTTCTTCCCTCCTGACGAAAACATAAA
This sequence comes from Cucurbita pepo subsp. pepo, assembly GCF_057944985.1. Taxonomy (NCBI): domain Eukaryota; kingdom Viridiplantae; phylum Streptophyta; class Magnoliopsida; order Cucurbitales; family Cucurbitaceae; genus Cucurbita; species Cucurbita pepo. The sequence continues at coordinate 15,922,010 of NC_141810.1, read as the reverse complement.
ATAATAAAGTTGGAAAGTTCTTCTTGATTTATTCCTTTCAAAAAGTTGCCATCTTTTTTATATTCTTCTTCTGGGTTCTTCAAAAGATTAAGAATTAAAAGCTCGAAGTTTCCAAACAAATCAATTTTTTAAGAACAAAAAAAGAATTCAAAACCTCCACACATTCTTCATATCTAAAAATTATTGTTTTAACTAAACTTCACTCATCACAATCATCACTGCAACACTCCACTATTTGTCTTCAACAAATGGTCCACTCTAAATATGAACTCTAGTGCACTGTAGTTTTCGCTCTAGACATTTACAATTCTACATCAGTTGTGAACATGAAATGAAAGAGATGGCAGCTCAGAGGATTTGCCCATCTACTTTTCTTGTGCGTGTGTGCAACTCATCTTCATGAAACTTGTTTTCGCCTCGTTTCGACTCAGAGTTGAGTTGAGTTTCGACAACTTTTAGTATATACAACTAAGATGTGGAATCAGACTTTTGCTCAGCATCAACGGAGGCCTGGACTTGAGCAGCATACTGCAAGTTCCACAGCACATCCTCAAACGAGGGTCGAGACGATACGTCGGTAGATATGCACTTCTTTGTGATAGATATAACTCTTGATAACGACTCTTGGGAGCTTGTGGTCAATACAACTGGATCCACAATTCGTCTCCGCCCATCCGTGCTGCCAAAGGACGCCTGTTGTTGTTTCATACACATAAAGATTCAGAAGCCACAAAGAACAGAATAAGCAGCTCTTTTAGTTGAACTTGAATGGAAACTCGGCCATTGAGAATTGAAGAGAAGAGAAAATGTAAAATACCATGTCATTCAGAAGAAATGTTTCTTCTCTTCCAGTTACAATAGGCCCAACAAGTGACTCAAGCAATATATACCCAAAATTGTAAACATCATCCTCCACCAACTTTTTCCTTGGTTTTGAGCCCTCTCCCTTTGTCTACAAAAAAGAAAGGATATGGTATAAGTTCATTCAAAAAAAGAAGCCAGAAGAAATCTCAAGAACTAAAATCCAAAGACTAAGGTAACTAACTTACCTCCTGTTTTTCAGTTTCGTCAGTGATCATCAACGTGCCATAGTCGCTAAGTTTTGGAATTCGATGTTCATCAAGCAATATATTGTTCGTTTTCAATCGATTATTGAATGAACCAGGAATAACCCCTGTGTGTAGAAAGTGAATGGCCTTGGCAATTCCAATTAGAATTGTCAACCTATCTGACCACTTCAGTACCTTGTCTGGATAAGTTTCTACATTTGAAGACAATGAGGTAATGTCTCCATTCCATCAATAAATTCAAAGCTAAAGAGAGCCTAAAACATGTTCAAGAATGCAAGTTTTACACTAAAACTGTTGTATAACAAAGATTATCTTGCAATAACCAGAGAAAACAATGTTTCAAAATTTTGTTCTTTAACTGTTTTGATGGTGGACTAACCTGATAAAAGGGTACGGTAATTCCCATTCGACACGTATTCGTATACGAGAAGAACTTGGTTGATACTTGAGTTGTCATGTCCGTCTCCTTCTATACAGTGACCAAAAAGGCCAACTAAATGGGGGTGGTGAAGCTTCGAAAGAACATCCAGCCGAACTTTAAGGTTCTGTACTGAAAATTTCTTTGATAAAGCTAAACACCTTATAGCAACAAGGGTCCCATTCTCCAATTTTCCTCTGTAGAGCTGAAGAAGTAAACAAAAACCTTAAATTTTCAGAATTAAATTCAACGCCCTCAAAAGCAGCTTCACAATAAGAAATCTAAACATGGATCTAAGCATCCTGGGGGCATTTTTAAAAGTGAGTTCGTAGATGAAAGGCTCAGCTAAGAAAAGCTTTTGGTTGACATAACCCAGAATCAGATCAAGTGCTTGGGTAATACCTTTCCTATAGAACCTTCTCCCAAGAGCATTGACTTATCAAAGTCTTTTGTAGCTTCCCTTAGTTCTTGAAAGGAAAATGATCGACATACTGGAACAGTCTGAGCACCTAGCTTCATAGCTTGAGAAATAAACCCTACAAAATAACACTTCCTCTAAGCTTTCATAGACATTAGAATCAGACAAACAGACATAACTTACTGGCATTTGCAAGTAGCTCAGATGGAGCTGCAGCAGGTGAGTTTTCTTGTATAACTTTTGGCGGCACTGGCTGTTCTTGTACTGTTCTTTTGAAGAGCCTTCGGTACAAATAAATAAGTCCCAAGGCTAAAAGCACAATAACAATTATAGCTCCACAGATGAAGGCAACAATCAACAGTTGTTGTTTTCTTCTAGACTTTCCTGATCCTTCAAGGGCTTCTGCACAAAATGATGCTTCATGCTGGTGTTGCAAGTCAGAAGCAAAACAATTCCCACCAAATCTAACCATTCTCTTGTCTGAAGAACTACTCAAGCAAGTGGGAAGTGTTCCAGTTAACTTGTTGTTGGAAATATCAACATACCCAAGTTTTGTACTGCAACTTAGAGGATTTTGAAGAGATCCACTCATCATATTTGAAGCTAAATTCAGATATGTAATGTTTGGCAAATTGAACAGGAAAGGAGGTGGCGACCCTGTTAGTTGATTGGATGATAAATCAAGATGTTGAAGCTGATCCATTTGACTAAAGTGCTTAGGAATTTCACCGGATATAGCATTCTTGCTAAGTAGAAGTGTAACTAATCCTTTTGACATCACAGGAAGCACAGAGTTTAGCTTATTTTCTCTCATATCCAGTACATGCAAATTGGTTAAAGCACTCAAGTCGGGCAATTCCCCAGAAATTTCATTGTGAGATAGAGAAACATCAGCTAATGTTCTAATTTTGCATAACGAGGAGGGAAATTGACCCGTTAGTCGATTGCTTTTCAAGCTCAAAAAGGTAAGGTTTGTTAGAGAATCAAGCCAATCAGGGATTGTTTCGTTGAAGAAATTGCCATCAAGAACCAATGAATACAGTTGAACCATGGTGGAAATCCTAGAAGGGATTTGACCATATATGAAATTAGAGCTCAAATCCAAGAACTCAAGCGAGGAGAGACGATGAATCTTATCAGGAAGTGGCCCCCAAATGCCCAAAGAAATTAAGCTGAGAACCCGCAAGCTACTTAACCTGGACAATGTGGTAACGAAGGAATCCATGGAAAATCTCTCAGATAGAGTTTGATTCGGAATTGGAAACCCATTAAACCCTCTAAATTTGACAAGCTTATCCCCCATAATTCTGAGTTCAGTCACTACATTGTCCTGGCACGCAATAGTCATGTCTCGAGATGGGGAAACATTACAGAGGTCGCCATCGAAAGCGTCCATAACTTCCAAGGAAGAAGGGTACTCCAAATGCTTCCTAATCTGTAACAGGATTTGAATCTGAGAAGTTTGTAGCTGATGGGTATTGGGAAGGAATAAAACCCATGAAAGACTGACAATAAGGAAAAGTTGCAGAGAACCCATTTGAGAAAGCCTCTGAAACTAGCTGGGTAATCAACAAGATGATCGAAAACGAAGAACGAACGCAAGAATTCTTTGTCTGAACCTCATGATATGAAACTGGAAAAACTTTTGACCGAATTCATCAAAAGCGAACTATCTGGGGAAATTCCCCCAGCAGGAATTATTCTCCACTCGAGTAGAAAATACAAAAGTAATGCTGCTAAACCCTCAAAAACAGAGAGCAAAGCTCCGACCAAAAGGAAAAGAGAAAGCAATGAAAAAGAAAACAGAGAAAATCAGAGTAAAGCAGAGAATCTTCTAAACAGAGTACACTTCCCACAGGTAACAAACGCTCAAGGATGAAAAAGCTGCAATAGAATTGGAAGAGACAAGATACAAAAACTCAATCTGACGATCACAAACAATGTATCGGTAGGATAAAATCCTAAAAAACAGAGAAGAAACCAAACAAAACAAAAAGGGGATGGGGGAAATAGAGACAAAATGATAAAGCAGAGTAAAGAAAGCACTAGCGTTGCTCTTCCATAAAAAAATAAAAAGGAAGAAGACGAAGAAGAAGGGAATTAAGGAGGATAAGAGATAATTGGTAGAGGTAGTTGAAAGGGTGCTCTAAAAATCAGAACCAAGACTGAAAGAGCATTAACTACACCTACAAGGCGGTCTTCTCTGACATGCAAGAGCTCAAGATTTCGTCCTTGGAGCAAATAAACCAAGTGGGGATGGATAAAATGGCGGTGGGTGTGAGCCCAACAGGAAAAAGATCGAATTCTGTGAAGAAGAAAGAAAGTGGAGTGCGCTGGCGAGCTCTGTCCCGCTGCTAAATATGAAACGCCATGCTACTCTCTCTGTGTTGTTTGCTTCTTTCTTATTACTCTGTTTTTTTTTTTTTTTTTTTTTTTCCTTCGATTCTTTTTAATATTTCTCTGTTGTCATTATTATCCTACAGATTTCGAAGAATTTACGATGTTGCCATCACGTGCTCTCTTTTTTAGTTACCCGTTTTTATTATTATACACACAGTCTGAGATATTACCGTTATAAATGAACCGCCACGGTCACGAATCACAATTTCTTTCCCACATGTATTTTCTTTTTTATATATATTAAATTTAAGTTTTAGGTTTAAATTCCATTTTTATTTGTATTTTCGGTTTAAACTTTTAAATTATTTATTTTGGTTCTTCAATTTTTAATTTCTTTTTTTTTTTTTTTTAATTTTGGGTTTTAAACTATTAAATATTAATTACTCTTTTCTTTTTTATTATTTTTATTTTAGATTAGATGAAAAAAAAAAGAATAAAAAGAAAAGAAACGAAAGCGGCAGTAATAAATAATGTGAAACAACATGTGAGACCAATTTAATACCACCCCTCACTTATGCTTCACATGTCACACTTTCACTTATGCTTTACATGTCCATTCTCAACAGTTCTATTTTATTTTTATATTATTTTTTAAAAAATATACACTTTGTTTTTTATAGGAACAAAATTCTTAGTGTGAAAACCTCTTTCTAGTATATGCATTTTAAAACGGTAAGGTTGATGGTACATAACGGATAACAACGAACAATATCTGCTAATGGTTGACTTGTGTATTGTGAGATCTCTCGTTGACCAAAGAGAATAACGAAATAGAACTTATTATTTTTTTTATTTTTATCTTTTTATGGATAATAGAGCCAAACTCGTAATCTTCACACTTTTTCAAGACCAAACAGCCAAGAAAAGGAAAAAAATAAGGCTGTATAAATGGGACCATCTTATTCTTCATATTATTTTTCATTCAATTTCAATATATAAAAAGTTTACTATGCGTTAATTTATATAATAAGATGTCGTATTAATGTCTTTACATTATATCCATAGAAAAAATTTAACCTATTGTTTATTCTCTTATTTTTAGATTGGCCATGTTATATTCCTTTCATGTCTTTGTCATTTACATTATCTTCACCCTTATCCATTTCTTTATCTTCAATTTTTGAGAATTCTTATTTTACCTTCATAAACTAAAACGACAAAAAATAATAATCTTTTATCGATACTTTATAAAGAAAAACTTCTAGTACTTTATTTTAAAGTATTCTAAACTTTCAAATGTTTCAATAATCTTTAAAAAAGTATTTTTATCATTAATATATATATATATAGACAGAAATCGTTAGTAACTCATTCGAGAAAAATGGATATGAAGTAAAAAATTGCAATATTTTAAACAAAAGGTCAAAAATGTAATTATGGCCCGCTAGTAATGCAGGTAAAATAAAATATTATTTGAGTAGGGTTGGGTTATAAATACTTTTTTTTAGTTGAATGCAGGTTAGTCTTGATTCTCAACATACCCTAAGCTGCAAAATTAAAAGAAAGAACTTTAATAGGAGGCATCAATGATATAATAGTAAGTAAATGTCAGAACCCAAATACAATTATGAGCGAATAATGGGCGAAACAGACAAGAGTTTGAATGCAAGAATTTGACTGTGATCACCGGAGACCTAGTCTACTACATGTCATAGCAGTGCCTGACATTGCAGCTCAGTTACAATGGCTTCTAATAATTAAAGGTTTGTGCAGCAGTTGATAGGTAGTTTGAATGTTTGTAACAAATTTATAAATTGAATCACAAGTATTATATGATTTAGTTATCACTATAAATAAGCACATGTATGCTCAGACCTGATCACTTTTACATTGATAATTAGTATTTTGTCGACTAAATTATATTCAAATTGACGATGTCTCAAGCATCTAGATCGTTAAACGAGCAAATTCTGATATTCAGAACAACAGTGTTCACTTTGACAAAGAAACTTATACTGAAATAAGATCATGAAAATGTACCTTTTCCTCCAAATCAGGCCAACGAGATTTGGAGAGACATGAGCTTTTAAACACTTGCCCTACATGACATCAAAAAAACAAGTACAATACATCAGGCTTACGTCATTGAAGTGGCAAAATGCTTTTCAATCCCAAGGCGGCGTTGAGGCAGCTCAATATAATTAACAACAGAAGTGGAGTATCCAATTACTTGGTTGGTTGGGTAAGTAGGATCCAACGACAGAAGGGTGGATCCACACTTAACGTGGCCACTTGAAACAGTAAAACACACTACTTTTTTTTAAAAAAGATAGCTGGTTGTGCGTCTGCTTAAGCACGCAAGCGACAGTAGTTTCAAGAACATGCCCTTCAAGTATCAGAAAAAGATGAAGTGCGTGTGGTTACCAGAGTTCCGAAGTTCAATAATTGTAACTTCATAGGTTGGATTGGTCATTGGAGGACAAATATATAGTAATTTTATTTTTCTCTGTGCAGAATACGAAAATTACAATACAGCATTCCAGTCCAGAAGATTTATTTTCATAGCAACTTGGGGAAGTTGATGTTATAAGTCATACAACTACTAAAAGCAATGATCAAAAAATTACTTGACAGATAATGGATGCTGGAAGCTGGAAGCTGATTCTTCCAACAGTTTGAGAGTCCCTGCAAGCACAACCATTATAACAGATTATACTACAAAATTAGTTTTTGAACTTTCAAATCATTTAAAATTCAAAGATCTAAGAAAAGGGTAAAATCACTCACTATGTAACAAGGATGCACTTTCATTTTTTCAACTCTTGTTGTTCAGCACACGGCTGATGAGTAGAAGACTCCAGATAAGAAATAACAAGATCAGCAGCTTTGCATCCGGAGGCTATAGATTTTCCAACAGACAAACCATCCCTGTGGTTACCTACAAGGTACGTGATTCATAAGGTTGAAAATCCACAACTCACAAGAAACTAAAAGTATGCAAGATTTAGAAATGAAATAGTTCATATTACTCGGGGATAGGAAAATTGAATGTAACAAAACAGTAAGAATACGCCCATCACATCACGTCATAGGATGTGAACAAATATGTACGAAGCTAGATGTAAGTAATATAAAACAAAAAACAAAAAACAAAAACAAAAACGGATATGAGGATGACAAAAAGTTAAAGGTATAATATGATTTAAGAAAGAAAGTCTGATGATTATATTAACCTTAACTTACAAGCTTATCAGAGAAACCTAGCTAGATTTTCTTAACTAGTAATTATTTAAAATAATATGAAAAAGGATATTCTAAAATTTGAGTCTTCCTTTGCTTCTCTGCTAGAAAACATAATAATAAATAATAACATAAAAACCAAAAAAAAAATTGAATCTTCATATTAGTATTATTCCACCTCATATCAACAGTACCATGCCTTGTGTTAGACATTGCTAATCAAACTAATAATCAAATCCACATAATAGAGGATGCGCTGAAAATAAATTTTAAAAGCAAATCACTCTTAAATTTAATTTTCAAGAATAACAGTTATTTAACAACCTCAAATTCTAGTTCTAATTCTAATTCAGAACACTCGAACACAAGAATAATTTCTGCAAATTCTGGATGCCTTGTAGTTACCTGCATAAAAGAAGCCAGGAAGACTTTTTTCCATTGTTTCAATTGCCTTCACAACTGAATCATAGTTACGCCCATATAAGGGAAATGCTTTGCTCCAGTAGAAATGGCTGTCATTGTACGTATAACGTGCCAGAAGAAAGTGTGAACAAACGTGAAAGTTCTTGACATTTATTTCTAATCAAAACTATCAGGAGTGATAAGATGTAAATGGAAGTTTGTGTACTTGACAAAAGTGGGCTCCCCTTCAACTCCCAACAGCTGTCTGAGATCCGATGTAACAATTTGCTTCAGCTCATCCCTGGAAAGCAAGAGAAGGAAAGTTTAGTTGCAACATGCAAGAATAAAACAGAAGTAAAAATAAAACAAAAACAATTTGTTGAACTAGATAATGGCAGCAATATATTTTTTGTTTGTTTGCATAATAATGAAAACCAAGTAGCGCTACTAACGTTGATGACTTTGCAAGCTCCCTGTTTCGACTCCCTCCAATAAAAGTAGTATACAGATACTCATCATTTGATGCACGATTTGGAAACATCATGGAGGAAAAGAGTGTACCTGTAGAGAAGAATTACTCGTCTGTTTGGAGGAACAATGTAAGTTTTCAGGAATCCAAAAGAACAAATAAAAATTACCAAGGGTTCTTAGACCATTTTGTTGCTCCAAGGAAGGTACAAGAACTCCAAATCCCTCCAGTGGTCGCTTAACACTTTCCTTTCTGAAGGTAGTTATCATGACTGACAAAGGCAAGTAAGCCACCTGTAATAAAAATAGTGAAGTCTTCAGCTACTCTTACGAAGTTGCTTTGAGGTTTAAGAAGATCCAGTACTTTATGTACCAAAGGAAGAAAGGGAAAAGTCGTGAAGGGGGCTCAGGTGTTTAGACTCTGGGGGAATGGGAGTGTGATGCAAGTGTGGGGGAGTTCAGGTAGGAAGTACGTAAGGATGATGTCACAACACGCCATCCAACTGTTCCCTGATCTGAACATTCAGAATAGAATTAGGGCAAGAATTTAAGCGTTGGTCGGTTTAGATGTTACATGCATCCATCCAAACTATTGCATCAGAGTAGATACAGAAGCAGAGAAGTGGTTGAAAAGTTCTTTAGGTTTTCTGAAGATATATCTTCTGTGGTTGAAGAGTTCTTTACATTTTCAGAAGATAATATCTTTGATACAACAGAAAAGCATGTCAAAGTTTGATAAGAGCTTCACCACTTCAAACGAAAAGAATTGAAAAGAAAAGAAAAGAAAAGAAAAATTCAACTATAATCTCTTTCTGGTCATAATTTCTATTTGTATGAACATTGCAAACATGCATGCCATATAACAATATCATTATTGCTTTTCCTTTCATAAATCTGCTCATATTACCTCAGGAAGAAAATTTAGCGGAAATGGAATTCCTCCTTTCATAAACTTCATTTCTCTGACATTGCAAACAGGAGCCTGGGATAAGACAAGCGTGTCATTAAATGCCTCAACATGTTATTAATCAGCAGAACAAATACAAACTTAAAAATAAGACACTTCTGAAAATAATAATCAATTGATAATAGTATTTAAATATTTGCCTCTACTCGAGACAAGGCAGGTATAATTGAATTAGAAATTAAACGATAATAATAAAAAATAATTAAAGTTGTCCCCAGAGATGGTCCCTGTCGGGCCAATCAAAATTTTAATATTTTTTTCTAGCAGTGGTATCCAGTTCTAAACTTGAAATGCCCTTATGTAGTCATACAGTATGAGTTTTAACATTCTTTTAGCTCATTTCTCTTCAATTAAGGGAAGCTTACCGCTGTACATTTAGTAAGGTCGTCTAAAGTATGAAGGATTGTGCAAATCAAACAAATTAGAATGTTCAGAAACACATAAAAGCAAACAAAAATCTCCAATGGGCCTAACCGTCATGATTACAGCATCAGCGTCAGCAATTAAATTCTTAGAATTCCGGTCACTAGAATAAGTGAGTGACCAATTTTGTGAGGCGGACTTCCCAGCATTGTAAGATAATGACAAAACTTCTGATCTTAACTTAAGCACATCTTCACCGAGCTCTTTGCTTAGTGTATCAGTGAGCGTCTGCCACAAGATGGATCAATCTAAACATTTAGTTTCAGCCGAGGAGGAGACAACAATAATCCATGTAAAACGAGGCTTATTGGACAACTGTCAAAATACTAGTAGAAAATGAACTCAACAATAGTGAAACTAAATGAACCAAATCCTATAAAAGAGGGGACTTAAAGAAAATGGCACAGAAGATACCTGCATTCCATTCTGAAAGGAAAATGAACCACGAGTAGGTTTCCTTTTTCCTGTAGTACCATTTCTCACTCCACTATTCTCCTTTTTGGTAGACAATTTCGATTGCACTAATCCAGCTAAAATAGAACCAAACCTGAGGAAAAAAGAAAGCTCATCATTAACAAATCAAAACATTTTGTATAACAGGCATTACAATGCCATAAAGCAAAAGACCCAAGTCTAGAAAACTTAGCAGTTTCAGTTCTTTTTACGTTTACAAAGAGTTTATAGATAATGAAACTGCTTGGTGCAGTGCAATAAAGCTTTAACCAAAATGACTTGATTGAAGCTCGATTAGAGAAGTAACAACTTAATGGGTTATTTAGAAACTTATTCTAAGGTTTCTAAAATCGGAACAGTAGTAAAGTAATTTAACGTGAAGTATGTATCAAAATTACCTTTTCTCTATATTCCACAGCTCCGGAAATGAAAGACTCATCTGTTGAACAGAAGTAAAAAAAAGAAGCAGAATTAGTTAAGCTGCAATATGATAATAACAAATATGCCCATGCTTATTAGTTGATTGATGACCAACGTACAGCTTTTCACACACAAAATTGGAAGCTCAACTCAACCCTAAGCATGACTATTGTCAAACATGCAAATAACGTAGAAACCTGTACTTGAGTTTATTGGCTTGCATGATTTAAAAGGCATGTTTGCCTTATAACTAATACAAGAAACAGAAAACCGAAATGTTAGTACTCACAGAAAGAGAGTCGGGATCTCCAGCACTTGTACCAGCAACAATAGGATCAATTAGATAGTCAACAACCTTGAAATTTAGGACAAGTCGAATAAAGAAGGCATTCCATATATATGATAAATATTCTATTTGTGCCATAAATAATACAAAGTATTAGGGTCTGTTGGCAAACTGTTTTATAAGAAAAGTTTTTTAGTTTTGCTTTCGAACTAGTTTCAATAATAGTGATCATGTTAGTGCTATTGTGCACATTGGAATTATTACTCACAAACTTGTGATTTACAAAGAAGAAAACTTCAATTATTTAAAAAATCAGTTCATTCAAGAAAAAACTCTAAAAGAAAATAAGAAAAACAATTTTAAAATATTAGTAATGATAAAACATGTTTGTTTTACTGAAGAAGCCAACTTTCATCGAAAAGAAATGGAATTTGGTGAAAAGAGTGCTCAAACAGATCCTTATTTATCATATGTTCGGTGACCATGTTTTATAAGTAACAAACTTATCATGATAAAAGCAGAAAATTACCTCTTTTCCAAAATGACGCTGAAAGAACCCACCCACACTGTGGATAAAAGCATAAGAAACCAGTAAAGCTAAGATAATTTCCTCAAAAAGTGAGAACAAAAGAAGTGAGAAATTCGGTGAAGTTAGTTTGCAATCTAGAGAAACAAGGTCATAACCTTTCGTCAGTATCATCCTCTGATACTTTTGATGTATTATACTTTTTCCACAAAAATGGCTCCAAAATTATCTGAAACTGCAGATGACAAGTGAATTAGTAATATGAAGGAAATTTTGATAATGATGTGTTTGTGCTGCAATGCAATATTATTTGTACTAGGAATTACAAGAACTCGCAACAGAGAGAACTCTAGGGAATTCAAGTATCCTGGCAATGCTACCCACACCCAATCAAGTACCAATAACACCTTCACCTCCCTCTCACCTGCCACGACTTCAGCATCATCTAACTAACCACCCTAGGACACAATTGTACAACCTATAGAACAAATCCTGTAGAAGTAAGGTCGTAAAACTAGTGTATGCTTAAAAGTTCTAAAGTATTGTCTATAGCTATAGTTGCTTCCTTTAAGCTGCTCCATCGCTCTTCTTCCTTTGTGCATACGTAAACCCTCGGTGGGCTTACCATCACCACCCTCCATGCTTACTTTACAGATCACCTAAACTGCAGCACTAAGTATCGAGACCACCATGGAGAACCAAGTGGAAGAATTTTTTTGATATTACAGGACTAAGTAAAAGAACAAGATCAGGCTAAACATTGCAAAAAGGCTGAGAAACCAACACCTCCAATGAGGTGGTAAATTTAACAACCTTCTGAACCTCCCATGTTCTTTTGAACCCCTCTAAAAATGTTACTATTCTTCTTGATCTCACAAAGCAGGGAAAAAACAACCATGTCAAAAGACTCAAAGTCAAGTGTCCGCACTCTTCTATCAAATATCAAACTTGGGTAAATAGTCATACATTTGTAAAATACAGATTTGTTATAAACGATTGTGACATAAATACTTCATCGAACATGCCTCGATTGTCAGTAGAAACAAACCTTTGACTTTGTAGATAGAATGTTGCTCTTAATCAGTGCAATGGGATCTGTAGGCACCTAGTCTCGGTCATGAAAACAAAAATAATAACAATAAAGAAGAGAACGACGAATAATGCAAAAAAAAAAAAAAAAAAAAAAAAAAAAAAAAAAAAAAAAAGAAGAAGAAGAAGAAGAAGAAGAAGAAGAACTCATGATATACCTAATTTATTTATTAGAAGCACAAAAGCAAGGACTTACCAGTACTGGCAGACCATTCCTCACTATGTATCGTTTGCTTTGAGAAATTGGCTGGATGAGGGAAAACAATAAATCTAATTAGATACATTCCACTCAATGATTTCCATGCATGTACAAAATGGAAAATTAAATTCTATCATAAAAAAAGAAAGAAATAACTATTACAAATTGTTGTTTCTCTCGAAGTCCAAGATCATCAAATAAGCACTGGACCTCTGGTTCACTTTCAGTCTACATAGACTCAAGAAAATAGTTCAGCTAATTCAAGTGCAGAAAATTTTGAGAAGATAAGCCCTAGTGAAGAAAAATGCTAGTCAAATTATTGTCAAGGAAGCTTGCCATTGTATTGGCTCCTTCATCCCAGATAAGTCCATTGTATGAGACGCTTCTTAGCTTTCCTCCAGCTCTTCCATCCGCTTCAAGCACCGTAACATTGAAGCCATGCGATTTCAATTTGTAGGCTGCAGCGAGCCCACTTAACCATGATACACACAAAATCAAAGTCAGCCTCACTGGAGGATACTGAGTTTACGCAGGACAAAGAAATGATCAAATTACTGAGAAACAATATTATTGAAAAAGAACAAAACAATGGAATCACGTGAGAGCTTTCAGGAATTTTTTGAAGCATTGATATTCCATCTCATTCCAGAACCTCTCTATTCCTAAAATTTCTTTGGTTTATGCGGATTCAGATATGTCATAGCAAAGGATCTAATTGCACAATTCTAAAGGATTTTAGCTTTGTCTTTGAACCTCCTCCTGTGAGCGCTTCAAGCAGCCACTCATCAATGCGTTTTGGTAAGCAAAGAGACAAGTCAAAAGAGATCAAAATAAAGAGCCACCCTTCAACTGTAAAAGGAAAGAACGCTAATGAAGAGATGATCACTCCATCTCGTCCCACAATTCTAAAGGATTTCAGCTTTGACTTTCCGAGTCAACACTTAGGTCCCCGCGGGATAATCCATTGAATGGTTTCTCACAGTCTCCAGTGGTGCATTACTTCTCTCAATTCATGCATCAGTACTCATGTATAGACCGATTTTCTTTTCACCCACAAAAGTACTGGCCAGATGAAAGAAAATTACATTTGAATTTGAAGCCATAACCAAAAACCAGAGCCAGTATTTTAAGTGAAAAATACTGATTTAAAAAAACCAAACAAAGACAAATAGACAACATTATAAACTTCCATCAAACTAAATCTTCATAAACATAAATGCAATTAAATTATCGAACTATCATTACCCAACTCACAAATTAGTACATAAACTTTATTTCAGTGCCTCATCACTAAGAACACCGCCCCATAAGCAGAAGCTAGAAAAAAGTAGGATATGGGAGATAACAACATACACACCTAACACCAGCGCCAACAACAGCCACCCTTTTTCTGGAGGCTACAAAATCGAAGAAGATGCAAAGAATTAAGCTATATCCAGCAAAATTTAGCTCAAAAAGGAAAGCATGATCTACATAGCTACAGAAACTGCTAACAAAACGTATTTACAAAACTTGTGAAAGATATTTTGAGGAGAAAAGGAAAATTGCTGCAGACTCGTATTGCAAGAAAGTTGCTGATAGTTACATTGTGAGGACTTCATAGTACAATCCAATTACAGAATGACGATAATTACAAAAATGATTAGTCTCTCGTTGATCAATGCAATCAAGTGAGGATGTGCTTAGCGAGAGAGAGAGAGAGAGAGACTTCGCTGGTCTTGTTTGGCTGGCGAGGCCATGTCTATGTAGCTTGGTTAAGCTGATGCTCTGTCGAAGTTCTTCAGAATCTCCATGTGAAACTTGGGAAACAAAATAAGAGATAAACTGTATAGTACACAGGAAATGCCGCCGGTTTTTCCGAATGGGCCATTGATATTAATGGATTATTGACGTCAATATTAATGGGCCATTGACGCAAAATAAATGGGATGGGCCTTTGACCTCAATATTAATGGAATGGGCCGAAGACGTCAATATTAATGGGCCGCTGTCGTCAATATTAATAGGCCATAGTCGTCAATATTAATGGGCCGTTTGACTTAATATTAATGGGCCGTTGACGTAAGTATCATTGGGATGGGCCGTTGAAGTCAACATTAAAGGGCCGTTCACCTCAATATCGATAGGCCGTTAATGTCATTTTAATGGGCCTTTGACGTCAATATAATTGGGATGGGCCGTTGACGTTAATATTAATGAAATGGGCCGAAGACGCCAAATCAATGGGCCACTGTCGTCAATATTAATAGGCCGTTGTCGTCATTATTAATGGGCCGTTAATCAATATTAATGGGCCGTTGACGTCAATATAATTGGGATGGGCCGTTCACGTAAATATTAATGGAATGGGCCGCATACGTCAATATTAATGGGCCCTTGACCTCAATATCAATGGGCCGTTAATGTCAATTTTAATGGGCCTTCGACGTCAATATAATTGGAATGGGCCGTTGACGTCAATATTAATGGAATGGGCCGAAGACGTCAATATTAATCGGCCATAGACGTCAATGTTAATGGGCCGTTGACAACAATATATATCGGCCGTTGACGTCAAATGGGCCTTTGACTAATTTGGATGGGCCGTTGACATCAATATTAAGCGAATGGGCTGAAGACGTCAATATAAATGGGCCGTAAACGTCAATTTTAATGGGCCTTTAACGTCAATATTAATGTAATGGGCCGAAGACGATTACTCGGCCATTGACGTCAATATTAATGGGCCATTGTAAATAATAATGGGCCGTTGATGTCAATTTAAATGGGCCTTGACTAATTGGGATAGGCCGTTGACGTCATTATAAATGGAATGGGCCGAAGTCATTATAAATGGAATGGGCCGAAGACGTCGATATTAATGGGCCGTTGACGTCAATATTAATGGGACGTTTACGTCAATATTAATGGTCCATTGACGTCAATATTAATGGGCCATATGACTTGGGCTCAGTTCCAAATGTAGCAGCTTATTGGGCCGTAAAATTGGGCTCAGTTCCGAATGTAGCTGATCATTGGGCCGGACATGGCGCTGAGTCCAGAAAATCCAGTTGGGCCGAATGACTTGGGCTCAATATTAATGGACCGTTGACGTCAATATTAATGGGGCCATTGATGTCAATATTAATGGGCCATATGACTTGGGCTCAGTTCCAAAATGTAGCAGCTTGTTGGGCCGGACATAGCGCTGAGTCCAGAAGATGCAGTTGGGCCGTATGACGTGGGCTCAGTTCCGAATGTAGCAGCTTGTTGGGCCGAACATAACGCTGAGTCCATAAGATGTAGTTGGGCCGTTATGACTTGTGCAGTCCCTCCTTCTACCGATCTGGTATTCACCGTTCGGATTCTGACTTTACAAGAAAGAAAGGACTGATCGAGAAGTAGAAGCTTCATCTCAATTTCATCTCTCAAAGATACTCCTCCTGCAGCTGCTACAGCCACCGTTCGACTTCAGCTACGAGCTTCAATTACCCGACCATGGCCACGGTTGAAGTTCTCGTGGCACAAATCCAAGGCTTGTCGAGTACTGCCGGTGATATTTCACGCCTCCACACTCTTCTCAAGCAATCAGAAGAACTACTTCACGCCGACACCGCTCGTTTACCTTCCGCATTGGCTCAACTTGATGCTTCCGAACATTCTTTAGGATATCTTTTCATTCTGTAAGTTTTTCTTCTCTGAATTATTCTATCTGGGTGTTTTAATTAGGGCCCGCCTTCTTTATGTTACACTTATTTTGAGGATTCATTCCTATCAGTGAGAGCTCTTGTGAAACCGTCATTTCTTTTGGTACAAGTTCCAAGGGACGAAGTCCAAGATTGGTGTTCTTTATTGAGGACTCTACGAAGGGACAACACCCATCTTGTATACGACGTCTAACTATTCTAGTTATTTGAAACTGCCTTACTTTGATTTCGAGTGTGTGATTTGAGGCGAAATGTATGCAAAGGAGATTGATTCATACTGTTTTCTTTCAATATTTTGGCAGTGAGGCATGCACATCTGTACCAATTTCACAAGACCAATCCTGTTCAATTATTCTGACTATTTCAAGATTTATCTCTTCTTGCAACCAGGAGCAGATTCGTTTAGCACCTGAAAAATGTAAATCATCGTGCAAATTGACCTTATTCTTAACATATGTGATTACTGCTGTCTGGAATTTTGACATCTATTATCACCATATGGTGATCGTGCAGTCGCCTCTGTTTGCAAGAGGTTCAAAGATCAAGTTATGCTTGAGGCTCCAATTAGAGGGGTAGCTCCACTTCATACTGCCATTAGAAAACTCCAGACCTCTTCAGAACATTTAACCAGTTTACATCCGGATTTTCTTCTTCTCTGCTTATTAGCCAAGTGCTATAAAACTGGCAGATCCATACTGGATAATGATATTCTCGAGGTTGATCAACCAAGAGACCTGTTTCTTTATTGTTATTACGGGTGAGTTGCTTTTCTTCTTCAAACTCTCAACCGTTATATTATATGTTAATTTTTGCAAATGCTATATTTTCTTTCTTAACCCCCAACCCCCCTCATGTATGTTGATTTCCTTCTATTTTCATCGTTAAGAATTTTACAATGCATCGAAAATATGGTAAGTCCTCAAAGGCCTTGTCAATGCTTTCAGCTGGAGTTTGTTTGCTTTTCTAGCAAGAACTATGATGTTAAGAAATTTTATGTTGCATGCGAGTCATATTATGTAGTAAATCTAGATCTTTTTTTTTTTTTTTTTTTTAAGGCTAAATGAGTTAGTATCATTTGTACCCTTTGTTGTATTCTTTCTTTTGTTGTAGACTTGCAGTAGTCTCATGCGGGTTTGATGTAGTTGCACAGTTTATGTGCAACTTGACTAATTTTAGAGGACAACCTTTCGACCTTGCAACATTGGTGTCTTGAAACTTGTAAGATACATAATAGGTGGCACTATAGTTTGACCCCATAACCACAAAGGCTTCTCGGTCTATAGCTTATTCTTTTGACCATTCAGCTATCTAACGGTTTCTGTGTGTGTAGGGAATGTTGAATTCCCCATTTATTTCTTGGATGAGATAAGGAGTATGGTGTTTAGTTTCAAGGGGGAAGGCCTTCAAGATACTAATAAGGAAGACTTGGTCAAGGTTTCTGATGAACTTTACATTAGTGTTTTTAGTGGTGCGACTATGAATAAGACCTACATCTATTTTCTTTTTAAGAAGGACAATACATGATAGTGAAAGACTCAAGACCCATCAGCTTGGTAACTAACTTATATAAAATTAATGCTAAAGTCTAGGCTGATGAGGTAGTGGTCTCCTCACTATTTTCAGTTTCTGGGTTTTTTTTTTTCTTTTTTTCTTTCTTTCTTTCTTTTTTTATTTTTTTTATTTTTTTTTATTTTATTTTGTTTTTTTTGTTTTTTGTTTTTTTGTTTTGTTTTTTTTTTTTCTGTTGGGAGATGGATTCTTGATGAAGCCATTGTTGCTTACGAAGCAATTTAAGATTATATGGAGTTGGACTTGTAGGAAGGAAGGGGCTGTCTTTATGATCCTTATCTGCAACTAACTTCCATCATAGATTCTCTTAGTGGTTAGCAAGCCAAAGGTTAAAAGCTTTGCTACTAAAAGAATTAGGTAGGGTGATCCTCTGTCATTGTTATTGGGAGGCTTTTTTGTTAACCTTTGGTGTGGTGGGGATAAGTCATGTTCCCTCTCCTTTTGTATGCTTCTTTTCACTAATACAAAATTTTATGTTTCTCATATAAAAAAGAAATCCCCAGTCTCTGTGCCTCTTTCTCATGGTGGATGACATTTTTGACAGGATCTAGAGAGATAGATAGGTACTTCGTTGACCAGAGAGGGAGGGGATCTTTTTTAGAGTGTGATGGAGTATTAGGAGGTGAATGGTTGGGCTATTTCAATGCTTACCTTTGTGCCTTTATGTCTTTTTCTTTTTTTTTTATTTTGTAATCATCATTTATCTTTTATTTTTAACAACTAGAGTCCGTTTGTCTAATGTTTATTTTGCTTTGATTGGTCCCTTTTGTTTCAGTCATTTACTTTTTGTTTAGCTTGTTACTTGTACCTCCATTCCTTTTTAATGAAGGTTTGGGTTCTCATAAAAAATAGGATAAAATAAGGCTTCTCGAGACTTCATTTATAAAACCATTTAACTGTCTTATAAAAGACATTTATTTAATTGGTAAGCAACAAACCATGTTGAGTCAAGCTCGTTGTAAGTTGTGACAAATCTATCATCTCCTGATTGACATTCTCCTTTTAATAACATGCGATACATAATTTCATTTTATGAGATCATTCATGCGCTGATATTCAATTTTGTCTTTCTTTGTAAATAGGGATTTTCTGATAATATTTTTCTGTGTGTCAGGGGGATGATATGCATAGGACTAAAGCTATTTCACAAAGCGCTTGAGCTTCTTCATAATGTGCACCATCTAATTGGAACTCCTTCCTTATTATTGATTTGCATTTATTTAACATGCTTCTAGATGATCTGACAGCCACTACCCGTATTTTTTTTACAGGTTGTGACTGCTCCAATGCCATCATTGAATGCTATTGCTGTTGAGGCATACAAAAAATATATTTTACTCTCGCTCATTTATAATGGACAAGTATGGGGTTCTTTCTATCTGCTTTAGCATTAACAAATATTCTTATATCCTTTCTTAGTTGCTCTACTGTCTCTGTATATGTCACATTTCTGTTGGTAACTATGAAAATACGAGATGTTCCACCATGACCACAATTAATTATGCACTCAACAAGGGATGTAAATTGTTTGGTCATTGTTAGATTTTGACTAATGGAGCAAATAATCTTTAATATTTGTAATATAGAATTTTAAACATAACAATACTTAGCAGCATAAATGGGCTTAGTTACTTTTAGCTTTTAGTCACTTAGTAACTTTATATGTTCCTGTGATGTAAAGGAGACTAATATGGCTATACATGAATCTGGTGGCAGTTTTCATCCAGTCTCCCAAAGTACACTTCCTCAGTAGCACAGAGAAATTTAAAAAACTTCTGTCAGGTACTATAAATTCAAAGTGAAGACATTCTCTTTGTTCATGGACGGATTAAGTAATTTTTTACGTGAATATCACTTCTTTAATGTTGATTTCAACAAAATGTGAATGTTCCTCATTTTGGATGTGTTGTAATCAATGATCACTTTCGTGTTTAGTTGTCAAATTTATAAGCAAATTTGCTTGAAATTAGAAATTTTCTTCTAGGATGACTGGATAAATATTCCATATGGTAGTTTTCCTTATTCAGTGGTGGGTACCTTGAACGATGCAATTCGCTATTATAATCCTGAAAAAATGACTATCAAGCACTAGATTGATGCTATCTAAATTATATTTAGGTAGAGCACAATCCTGTTCTGATTGATCTTAGCAGCATTTTCTGGAGAACGTATATATATATATATATATATTGCTTTAGAGGGAATGGTTTGGTGCTTGGTCTATTTCGGTATATTTTTGCAATCAAATTTACTGATGAGTTCCAAAATGTCAAAATTTACTGCATGCATACATTTGGGTTGAAAGAAATGTACGACCAGTTCCAGTTGTCATCTGTGTACTTGTATCTCCCTTCCCCCATCTCATTCCTTCCCTCTCTGTGATGTGTTATGCTGTTTTTATTTATTGTCTGTTTCTTCTTTTACAGCCCTACATTGAATTGGCAAATAGTTATGGCACAGGAAATGTTGACGAATTAGACACTGTTTTTCAAACAAACAGGGAGAAATTTGAAAGTGTAAGAATTATCTCACTATGTTATCACTTCAGATGGTCTAGTTACATTACATGGTATGTGCATGCAGTGAAGAGACCTTGGTTAGTTAGATATTGGCTTGTCGATCTATCACCTAAATGCTTCTGTGTTTTTGATGAGTTATGGATTGTGTTATTCCAGGACAACAATCTTGGACTCGTAAAGCAGGCTGTATCTTCTTTGTACAAGCGCAACATTCAGAGATTGACGCAGACGTACTTGACCCTCTCACTTCAAGATATAGCAAATACTGTTAAACTCAACAGTCCTAAGGAAGCTGAAATGCATGTGCTACAAATGGTAACTTCAGAATCGCAGGATTATTCTATTAATCAGCATCCATCTCTAGTAATATCAGTTTTTGGTACAATTTTAGATCCAGGACGGTGAGATTTTTGCAACGATTAATCAGAAGGATGGAATGGTCAGATTTCTAGAGGATTCCGAACAGTACAAATCCTGCAAGATGATTGAGAATATTGACTCGTCGATTCAGAGGTATGATGTTTGGAATTGAATGAGAAAACAAACATTAATAAATATATTGAATGATATCATGATAATGCGTCCTGTTGATTGGAATTTTCTTTTCATAAAAAAAATCATCATATGTTGTAGAGCTTTATAGCAGCATAAGCAGCGCTGGCTGAATTGCCACATACATCACAATTATGACTGAACTGACTTATGATATTGTAATATGTACTCGGTTTAGGTTTGAGCATACTTCATTGTTCTTTTCCCCTCTCTTCCTCTGTTCATCACAGGATAATGACACTTGCTAAGAAATTAACTGCTATGGATGAAAATATATCATCTGATCCTCTGTATCTAGCAAAGGTGAGCATCTCTAAATCAAAGTTTCATTTTGAATTGTAAAGTGCACTAAAAAAATTGTTGTTTTCAGGCTGGAAGAGAGAGGCAGAGATTCGATTACGATGACTTTGATTCTGTTCCTCAAAAATTTAATATGTGACTGGAGCTATGCAAAGTCACTTTGTATCTTTTTCCTTCCGCCCGATTTAGTTCAAAGAGACAAAGCTTGTCAAGGTCATTTGCTCCTTGTGAGTAGTGTGTATGTAATCCCATTCTCTTACCTCAAAAACTAATTTTGTGTTTGCTTTTGTGAAGTCTCTATCCCATGTAATATTCCGCAACATTGGTCAAATCCTGTAACGGTATATTGAACGGGACATGGATAAGGCTTCTTAAAGATCTAGTTTTGTTAGTTTCATTCATGATATTTTAAAAAAAAAAAAGTGTTAATTTCAAGCAATTTTGGATTTTGAAACTCACCCTGTAACGGTATATTGAACCAACCATTAAATGTATCTACCTACCATCACTTGCTACTTCTAAATGTGAATGTCCCGTTTCTTTTGGCATGTCAAACTTCGGGACACATGTATTATCAGTGAATTTAAACATGTCAACGTGAGAATGCACCTATTGAAGAGAAAATAACATCAATAGAAATTGACGGTAGAGTAAACCTATTGCGACCCTTTCAACATTGAATCATGATTCAGATGAGTAGAAGATGATAAGATGTTTTTTTTCTTTTTAAGAGCTCCAAGAGTAAATCCTTTATTCCAAGAACAAATGCATATGTTTTTTCTTTTTTTAGAGCAAGAACACATGCCCAATGATATGTTTTTTCTTTTTTAGAGCTCTAAGAGTAAATCCTTTATTCCAAGATTGAATCTAAATCGAAAGAAATCAATGCATACACTGACACACAATCTGCCTTATTCGTTACACTGACACACTTATCGAAAGTATACACTGACACACAAACACAATCTGCCTTATTCTGAAACGAAAGTAATGAAGGCATACATACATTTACCCACAATCAAATCAAAGATGAGTTACAAAGACACATACATTTACCCACAATCAAATCAAAGATGAGTTACAAAGACACATACAAAGACACATACAAAGACACATACATTTACCCACAGTCAAATCAAAGATGAGTTACAAAGGCTAAAGAAAAGATTGTATCAAATCAAAAGAAAAGATTGTATCAAATCAAAGATGAGTTACAAAGACACAGTCAAATCAAAGATGAGTTACAAAGACTAAAGAAAAGATTGTATCAAATCAAAGATGAATTACAAAGACTAAAGAAAAGATTATAATCAATGATTTTATGAAGTTATATTTAGAGGGTTTCAAACCACTCTCTTCACTGATTTTCTGAAGACTAAAGAAAAGATTGCATAATCAATGGTTTTCTGAAGTTATATTCAGAGGGTTTCAAACCACTTTCTTCACTGATTTTCTGAAATTATACAGAGGGTTTCAAACCATTTTCTTCAATGTTTTCTGAAATTATACCACTTTGTTTGTTTCAAACCACTCTCAGATGTGAGATTATACCCCTCCTTTGGTTTCAAATCACTCTCATATGTCAGAAAAGGTTTAAAAAATGTGATAAGGTTTCATGAGAGAGTTTCAAACCACTCTCTTTTTCTGCATTTTTGCAGGGTTTCAAACCACCTTACACGCAGGGTTTCAAAAATGTGATAAATTATTTGATAATTGTGAGAGGGTTTCTCTACATGTTTCAAACCACTGATGTGAGAGAGGGTTTTAAAGATTGATAAATTGTTTGATAATTCAGTGTTTCTCTTTTATGCAGGTTTCAAACCAATTTCAAATATGAGAGAGGGTTTCAAAGATGTGATAAATTGTTTCATAATTATGAGAGGGTTTAAAAAATGTGGGTGAGATCAATCATAAATTGTTTGATAATTATGTGAAATAATTTATCCGCCGTTGATCTAGAGATTATGGCATGAACCTTTTCAAAGGTAATAGATTTTCAATGGATAGGAATCCAGTAAAAACTTCGGAAGGAATGGGCCAGACCAGGTCATGATAAATTGTTTGATAATTCACCGGTAGTTGATCTAATAGATTTTTGGTAGATAGGGATCCCGTAAAAACTTCTTTCGAGAAATGGGCCAGATCAGGTCATTTCTCGAGAACAATAGCTAAGGGTCCTGATACTACCACTTGGATTTGAAACCTTCGTGTCACGATAGCTATCTCATTTCGGTCAAGTCTCCATCATCTTTCTGGCTAAGTGAAATGTATTTCTACGGTAGTTTTTCCATCGTCTCAAAACAAAAACAAAGAGTAAAAATGTCATTAGTACATTCTAAAAAACAATAATAATAATTAAAAAGAAAAATTACTCACTTCTAAAATTAAAAAACAACAATAATAATAATAATAATAATAATAATCTACGGTAGTAATCGAACCCTAATATTGTTTTTGGTCGTAGATGTTGTAGGGTGATGGTTTGGGGACGACCCGTCATGTCCACGACTCGAATTTCTTCAATCATTGTTTGGGGACGCGAATATAATTTGATCTTAGTAAACAATAATAATAATAATAATAAAAAGAATTACTTTGGTGATTTTTTTTTATCAACCCTAACACAAATTTTTAGCTGTTTTTCGGTTAAGCTTGTATTTACCAAGAAACCCATTTTTTTGACGGGGTGTACTAGTTGTTTTTGTTACTTGTTATTCAATATGATAGTTGTTGTTTCATATAAATTTGAATGACTATCTAACGCGCTTCTTTTATTTTATGCACGTAAACTAGGTATCTATAATTTGTAGTTCTGAATTTTCATTCCGTAGTAGGTAAACTAGGTATCTATAATTTTATGCACGTAAACTAGGTATCTATAATTTTATTTTATGCACGTAAACTAGGGACGACCCGTCATGTCCACAAGTAAAACTATATATATGGACAATTTATCCATTTTCTTTTCCACCACTGAATAAGATATATGGACAATTTATCCGATTATTGTAAAAGAAAATAATGATTTCAAGTAAATTTGCTTAGTAATTTGACAACAAAGTCCGTGGGCTGCGCCTGCTCGTGATGGGCCTCCCGTGGGCTGGGCTGCTTAAGCTGGGAGGCCCGTGGGTTGGGCTGCTTAAGCTGGGCCGCCCGTGCGTTGCGCAGCTTAAGATGGGCCTCCCGTTTGGTTGGGCTGCTTAAGCTGGGCCGCCCGTGGGTTGCGCCTGCTTAAGCTGGGCCTCCCGTTTGGTTGGGCTGCTTAAGCTGGGCCGCCCGTGGGTTGGGCTGCTTAAGCTGGGCCGTTTGGGCAAGGCGGCCGAGTGTCGGGCCACTTCTTCTGTTCTCAAGACCCTTCTTCAAAACCCTTCTTCTCAAGAATGATGAATAGCTTCTTCTGAAGAACGACTCACCTGCTTACCAAGGTTGCTGGCTTTGCTGTTGGTGTCGGCGTGGTATCCTCGGTTGTAAATGCCTCTATGTACACCGTCCGCATGGGTGAACGAGCAGTCATCTTCCATCCATTTGGAGGTCGTACAGACAACACCATCGTAGCTAGTCTTAATCGATTTTGATTCTGTTTTTTAGGAGTTGTGGGAGACATTTCAATTTTCTAAGGATTAGTCTTAATCGACATAAGAACATGACGTAGCTAGTCCATAAAATCAAGAAATGCAAACAAAAACATAAAGGGTTCGGTAACATGATGAAGTTATAGGTTACGGTGACAATGAGAATTTTGTATCGACCTGATGTCTTTGCTGTGGTAGAGATGACGAGAAGATTTTAGTATTCGATTACGGTGAGTTAAATTCAATCAGTTTTTATCCTTAAATAAATTGTTTGCTTCATTGTTTCATTTCTTTGTATTTTTCGTCTCTTCTTGCAATGCATACTCTGAACTTGGGATCTTGATGTAATGTAATTTCATGGAATCATATCGTCTGGTTTTGCCCATACATCAATATTGTAATGCATTCCTAAAGGATGCCGACTTGCCAAGTATCCATATTGATATAATCCATGTAGTTCTTTTGATTGCTGTAGGCTACGCTTTTATTGTTAACATGGGTATATGTACACATGTACACGTATAGTAAAGCACTATGTTTCCATCCTAACAGATAAATATATAAAAACACACAAGTTTAGTGCACATATGACATGTGGATAACAAAAGTGCTCCAAAGAATTGTTGCCTAATATTTTTGACACCGTTAGTATGCTTATCAGATTACCACTTCTAAAATCATTTTTATCATTCTTTAGGATTCAGCCTGACTATTTTGGTGCAGTTTAGTGTACGAGTTTACTTTTTTGATAATCACACTTTAGAGGGAACATTAGCTCTTTGGAGCTTAAGTGCAAGGTGCTAGGAAAACAACATGAGCCTTAATTAGATGAGTTAGACAAAATGTGAAAAGACGAATAATATTATGTTTTAGAGCCTTCATTCATGGAAGTTCAATTCCTATTTTTGTCTTTAAACTTTCATGCCTGTTCTTTTGTCATTTAAACTTTAAACACGCTATCTTAGTCCCTAAACTTTATTATAGTCTCCAAACATTTTTCATCATTTTGGTGAACAAGCAATTTGCTAAAATAATTTTTTACTCGGAATTTAGGGTCTAAAAAGCTTGAAAGTTATGGATCAAAATGGAACTTATAGCTCAAGGACCAAAAGAAATGAAGGCCTTGTTTAAGGCGTTAACATTAGTCAGAGAGTGATTGTCTTTACTACAGTCATCCTAACAGTTCTCTCCCGTGGTTCTTTTACGTCCTAAATGGTTGAAGCTTAGGCAGAAAGGTGCTTAGGGTGCATTGAACTAGCTCACTTCCCCTTGTGGTTGCATAAGTGCACTTTCCGAAACAGGGGATGTTACTGACAAATATTTTGATAACCTGTGATCTAGAGATGTATCCTTGTTAGATTAGTGTGATTATCCATGTAGTCTCACAAGTACCATTTAAATATAGCTGTTGTTGGAATAATTTTGGAGGATTATTTGTTTATTTATTCAAGTAGAAAGAAATGAATCTTCTTCTAGATTCCTTGTCTCATGCTGTACCATGTTTATCTTGTTCATTTTCAGGTGGCTGAAAGGACTCTGTTTTTATGGAACAATAGTCACATCGAGAACCTAATCAAACAGAACCTCAAAGTCATTTTGCCGATTATATTTCCTGCGCTGGAGAGAAATTCAAGAAACCATTGGAACCAGGCCGTACAAAACTTGACACAAAACGTCCGAAAGATCTTCTTGGATGCTGACCCTGAGCTGTTTGAGGAATGTTTGCTCAAATTTCAAGAAGAAGAGACACACGAGAAGGATACGAAATCTAAGCGCGAGGCTAAGTGGAAACGCTTAGAGGAGATAGCTGCTGTGAAATCTGCAAGTAATGAAGCAGTTCTCGTCTCTCCCAAAGTAGCCTTACGAGCACCATCTGGCTAGCTAGCTAACAACAGAACTTCAAATGGGGGTGTTCAGCAGATTTGGTTTTCCAATTGGTATGTGGGCATAAAAGTTTATCTAATCACTCACCTCTCACCATGTGATGAAAGAAGCAGCCGCAGTTAAATTGGTCGTCCCATTATGAACAAATTGGATTGAGGTGCAGTGAGAGAAATTGATATTGGTGCTCATAGCTGAGATTTCTATTTTGCATACATTTTCTGTGTATATGTGATTGGGAGGGGGGGTTGGATTCGGGTTGGAAAATTTCTGTTTTATTGTTGAATGGGTGAAAAGCAAGAACGAAATTCAATTTTTTTCATAATTGTGCTCATCAGTATCTGGACGATGGTCCCTTGTAGTTTACTGCTTCTGTAATTCAAGTTATTGGTTTCTTTTCTTCTGTCCCTTTCTGGGTACCTCTGGATTTCTGTTTGTTTGAGCAAATGATATATACTCTGAGATATTCTAGCAGGAGGTATATACAAGCTCTTATCATCTGCCCTTTTATGGTCTATGTTTATTTTGTCCTAGTTAATTTCGTGTCAATTGGAGTTCAAACATGAACTCTTCATATTGATAACATCAATCAATTATTAATTCAAATATGGAAAAAACGATATATTGGTTGTGAACATAGAAGTCCAAAATTTAGCAGGTTAAAAGGTTCAAAGCCCCATCAGCAGCAGCCAGCCAGCTTAATTCGTATCTCTCAGGCTGCTTAATTCGTATCTCTCATTCAACTGAGGGAAAAATTGACATATATTTGTTGTTTTTGGAAGGCAATTAATCTAAAAAACAGGTCTCATCCGGAAATTGATTCCATTCAAGAGTGACTCTAAACGGCAATGGGGATTTTGTAGCTGTCATTTTGGATGCAGAAAGTATGAGTTTGGGTCATCCAATGGTTTTAGCTTGATACCTAAAAGTCTTTGCAGATCATTCAGGCAGCTTTGAATGTGTTGATCAATCTTGTTTATCCTCCACCATCAATCACCAATAAGCCACCTGTGTAAGTCATGCAAGGCTCGCAAGAACTGCAGAACGCATTGTCCCAGATCGAGCTGCTTGCATGACTGGTCAAGGAGATCAAAGAGAAACGCTCTGGGGAATGGGAGTGTGATGCAAGTGAGGGGGAGTTCAGATAATCATTGAAAATTTTCATCTATAACATTTGTTGCCATTGGAGCGTTAACAAACGATTACAAAAGAAAGCTTTAAAAGTACAGTACACCCCTAATTCTTCATGAAGTATACCCCTAATTCTTCATGAAGTATACCCCTAATTCTTCATGAAGTATACCCCTAATTCTTCATGAAGTATACCCCTAATTCTTCATGAAGTATACCCCTAATTCTTCATGAACTATACCCCTAATTCTTCATGAACTATACCCCTAATTCTTCATGAAGTATACCCCTAATTCTTCATGAAGTATACCCCTAATTCTTCATGAAGTATACCCCTAATTCTTCATGAAGTATACCCCTAATTCTTCATGAAGTATACCCCTAATTCTTCATGAAGTATACCCCTAATTCTTCATGAAGTATACCCCTAATTCTTCATGAAGTATACCCCTAATTCTTCATGAACTATACCCCTAATTCTTCATGAACTATACCCCTAATTCTTCATGAACTATACCCCTAATTCTTCATGAACTATACCCCTAATTCTTCATGAACTATACCCCTAATTCTTCATGAACTATACCCCTAATTCTTCATGAACTATACCCCTAATTCTTCATGAACTATACCCCTAATTCTTCATGAACTATACCCCTAATTCTTCATGAAGTATACCCAGTACACCCTTGGGAACTTTTCATGAAGTACACAAGAACATTACAAAAAAACTGATAACAAAAAACCATATTGACCAAAAAAAACAAAAAATCACCGTTTAAAAATACACCTCTTACACCCTAACTTTTCATCGGTTTCATAAACCCAAGCAACCAAGCCAACAGTGTTTTGCTCGTCTGGGCCTTTTTGTCTTTCTGAGCAGAGGTCTCAGCTTCTTCCGGGCTCATCTCGGCCTTTTTGGCTTTCCGAGCAGAGATCTCAGCAAGCAAGTGATTTTGCTCCCAAGCATGATAATCTATCCTGTCCAAAAATAGCCCTAACTTTTCATCGGTTTCATAAACCCAAGCAACCAAGCCAACAGTGTTTTGCTCGTCTGGGCCTTTTTGTCTTTCTGAGCAGAGGTCTCAGCTTCTTCCGGGCTCATCTCGGCCTTTTTGGCTTTCCGAGCAGAGATCTAAGCAAGCAAGTGATTTTGCTCCCAAGCATGATAATCTATCCTGTCCAAAAATTGACTACTAAATTTGAATTCTAGGATGGATAAATTTTCTAAAATGACACCTTCCTTTGCTGTTTCTGAAAGGGTTCGAAAGATGTCATGTGAAATACAGGATGCTTCGTTTGATAATTCAAACGCAGTTGATTTGGACATTATATTATGAACCTTTTCGTCAATAGAACTCATCATCTAACAACAAAAACAAAAAAAAATGATGAATAAAAATGATATTGGTGTACAATTTAGTCACCTCTGTGTAGTAATCGAATCCTCTTACTTTTCTTGTCATCTCTAGAAGGAGAGAGACATCAGGTCGATAGAGAATTCTTGAATTCTTACTGTCACGGTCACCGACTGTAAATTCTGTAAAAAGCATTGGAGCGTGATCGTTTGTGGACGACAAGTCATATCCACAATACGAATTTCATCAATCCAAGGGATTGAGAAGTGCATCCCTTCTAGGACGACAGCCTCCTTGGGCGTTACTCCAAATTTTCTAAAGATTATCCCGGCCTCGCCAGTATTGTAATTTGATCCACCCATAAGTATGGCTGCTTCCGTTATGATGTTGAGTGACCTAACTACAGATAATCAACGCCTAGCCGACATCGACAATTAGCAAGGGAGGGTTTGTAGCAGAAGAATGGTTGGCAAGGGAGGGTTTGGAGCAGAAGAAACGAGGGTTTGAAGGGAGGGTTTGGAGCAAAGAATGGCAGTGGGAATCGTCAATTGTCAAGGGAGATCGTCGGCAAGGGAGGGTTTGAAGGGAGGGTTTGGAGCAGAAGAGAGCGTTTGGAGCAAAGAATGGCAGTAGGAATCGTCAATTGTCAGGGAGATCGTCGGCAAGGGAGGGTTTGAAGGGAGGGTTTGGAGCAGAAGGGAGCGTTTGGAGCAAAGAATGGCAGTGGGAATCGTGAATTGGCACTTGGTAATTGTGGCACAAGGCTATATATAGGCACTTTCAGAAGCTTGTGGAAGGCTATTTTTATGGGTCTCTTGCTTATACAAATTCCTCAAGTTTTTCCACTGCGAGGGACTCTAATGAATGTGCTTTTTGGTCAAAGCTATTTTTCAACATATAATTTCAACGTTTAGGAATCTAACCTGCTTTACTAACAAAGAAATTTATTTATTTATGATTATTTGAGCTATTACATAAAATTTAATAATAAAAAAATCAAATATTATCGATTTTACTTACTTGGATAATTCCTGAGATCAAAATCTTCCCCTTCAATTCTACCTCCTTCCCTCCCTCTCTGTGATGTGTTATGCTGTTTTTACTTATTGTCTGTTTCTTCTTTTACAGCCCTGCATTGAATTGGCAAAAAGTTACGGCACGGGAAATGTTGACGAACTAGGCACTGTTTTTCAAACAAACAGGGAGAAATTTGAAAGTTAAGAATTATGGATTGTGTGCTATACCAGGACAACATGGACTCGTGAAGCAGGCTGCAACATTCAGAGATTGACGCTTACGTACTTGACCCTCTCACTTCAAGATATAGCCAATACTGTTAAGCTCAACCGTCCTAAAGGAGCTGAAATGCATGTGCTACAAATGGTAACTTCAGAATCGCAGGATTAATCTATAAATCACCATCCATCTCTAGTAATATCAGTTTTTGGTACAATTTTAGATCCAGGAGGGTGACATTTTTTGCAACGGTTAATCAGAAGGATGGAATGTGACATTTTTTGCAACGGTTAATCAGAAGGATGGAATGTGACATTTTTTGCAACGGTTAATCAGAAGGATGGAATGTGACATTTTTTGCAACGGTTAATCAGAAGGATGGAATGTGACATTTTTTGCAACGGTTAATCAGAAGGATGGAATGTGACATTTTTTGCAACGGTTAATCAGAAGGATGGAATGTGACATTTTTTGCAACGGTTAATCAGAAGGATGGAATGTGACATTTTTTGCAACGGTTAATCAGAAGGATGGAATGATTCATACTGTTTTCTTTAAATATATTGGCAGTGAGGCATGCTCATCTGAAACAATTTCACAAGACCAATCCAGCTCAATTGTTCCGACTATTTCAAGATTTATCTCTTCTTGCAACCAGGAGCAGATTCTTTTAGCGCCTGAAAAATGTAAAGTTGTCTATGAGTTATTACTGTCATCCCTGCCCAAGCACTAACATCAGGTCTAACATCAGGTCTAACATCAGGTCTGACATCAGGTCGATGAGGAGTACTTACTGTAACCGTAATCACCCGTTGGAGTGAGCATCCCTTCTCGGACGGCCTCTTTAGGCGTTGCACCGCCAACCCGCCTAAACACTATCCCGATCTTCCTCCATCCCTTGCCTCTGTTGTCAGTGGGTGAAGATGTGAAGACCGCTACTGTGTGCCGAAAATTGTGTTTGGTTGAAAGGAGTTTGAACTTCCTCTTCTTCTGTTTTATAAAAGGTGTAGTGAGAAACACAAACTGCCTCTTCTTCTTCTGTTCTATAAATAAGTTCTATATAAATTCTAAACAACAAGCTTTTTATATAAATTCTAAACACTCTATGTGAATTCTAAACACATTCTGGTGTATAATTCAAGTTTGTTTGCCCACACATATATGCATTGAGTGCATGCTTAATCAACTTGGTACTTAATCAACTTGCCATTGCACCAAGTCCAAGTCATTTTATTCATATCTTGCTTCTGGTCAAGGTCTCTAAAATGCATATCTTACTTCTAGTCAAGGTCTCTAAAACGTAGATTATGATAGATTATGATGACATCCCAAGTTTTATATTTCAATTTAGTTGTAGTAATGATGCGTAACAAAACAACATTTATCTAAATTAAGGGCATGAAAAAACAAAGTTACAAAAGGCCCTCGGACGAAATCAACTTGATTAACCAATCATATTCATTTCTATTGGAGAGGAATATGGGAATATCCGAATCTATAGCTCTATTTGTGGACCAGTTTCCCATTTTCATCGACAAATCCGCCTTCATTTTTCAACCTAGGTTACCACTCACAGCTTCCTATATATTCCTCATTTCAGCCTCATTACCGTACACTGCCATTACTTTCTCTCCGATCTATTTAATTACCCATTCATAAACATGGCCAAGATTAAGATCGGGATTAATGGTATTCGTTTCTTTCTCTCTCTCTCTTTTTTTTTTTTTTTTTTTTTTTTTTTTTGTATGTTTTTTCGTTTTCGATCTTGAGTTTTCTGGATCTCCATCTTATGTCTTCTGCATTTTGGTTATGATCAAGGATTTGGAAGGATCGGTCGCCTTGTTGCTAGAGTGGCCCTGCAGAGTGATGATATCGAACTTGTTGCTGTTAATGATCCCTTCATCACCACTGATTACATGGTAAGCTTACGGATTTACTCCTAGATTTGTACGTGTATGTTGTTCTGATCTAGATCCGAAGTAACTCGGTCTTCTGTAGCCAGCCATTTCCGTAACACACGAGTATATAGTTCTTAGATAGTTTCAGTCTTTGAATCCAAACCTCGTCCTCCGAATTTTAATACTTGTCCAAGGACTGGAGCTTGATTCTTATGTTTCTGTTCTCGTCTATTTGTGTTGGATCTTTATTTGGCTCCCTGTCATTTGCAGACCTACATGTTCAAGTATGATAGTGTACACGGCCAGTGGAAGCACCACGATATCAAGGTCAAGGACAGTAAGACTCTTCTCTTCGGGGAAAAAGCAGTCACCGTTTTTGGTATTAGGTATTTTTATGATCTTTCTTCTTCTACTTCGATTTTTTAGCGATCGGACAGTTAAGCATTTGATTTTTCTAACTCTCTGACAATTAAGCATTTTTATTCATTAGGAACCCGGATGAGATCCCATGGGGAGAGGCTGGAGCTGAATATGTGGTTGAATCCACTGGAGTTTTCACTGATAAGGACAAGGCTGCTGCTCATTTGAAGGTTTGTTGAGTATAGTTAATACGCATATTCATGATTATCTATGTTATTTTAATGTTACCTCTAATGTTGGTAGATGTAGACTTACGTACTTTCAAGATTTGATATTATTATTTTCACTAGGAATAGCCCTTTAGCTGGAGTAATTAATACAATACTTAGAATTGTTTTCGGAATAAACCTTCTTTGTAAAATTTCAATGGGTTTTCCTTTTTAATTTACTATCATATTTCAATGGGTTAGCAATGTATTTGGTTCAAAACCACTGCATGGTGTTAGACTCTTTTATTTTTGAAATGATATAACAATTTTTTTTATTATACATAATACCTTGGTATTTCTGATGTCTTTAAGACATATATTGAGTAGTGAGAATAAATCCTTGTTTAGGTTTATGCTTCTCATCAACAAAGTATATCTGGTTATTTCCACTAACTAGATTCTCGGATAAGTTTTCAGGGTGGTGCAAAGAAGGTTATCATCTCCGCACCAAGCAAGGATGCCCCGATGTTTGTTGTTGGTGTGAATGAGAAGGAGTACAAGGCAGATCTCAACATTGTTTCCAATGCTAGTTGTACTACCAACTGTCTTGCTCCATTGGCGAAGGTAGTTTAATCGTTTTAGACAATTGGCGCTTAATTCATTTTGAAGAAATTATAAATTGACTTTTTCAGAAGTTAACCTTGCTTTATGCATCAGGTTATCAATGATAGATTTGGTATTCTTGAGGGTCTCATGACGACTGTCCATTCCATCACTGGTATGTACTATCCTCCTCCAAACATCCTTACTAAATGTGCAGTAAGTTCTGCAATTGCTTACCGTTTTACTTATGCAGCAACCCAAAAGACTGTTGATGGACCATCAATGAAGGACTGGAGAGGTGGAAGAGCCGCTTCCTTCAACATCATTCCCAGCAGCACTGGTGCAGCTAAGGTAGTTTTTCAGGATTTACGCATGTCCTTGTCATATCCTCTAATCCATTCACTTGTTCTAGTAACAAATTTAGCTTGCTTATACACTGATTCCAAAATTGGATGTTTCATTTATTAAATAATTTGACTAAGATCATTGCTTTTACTCATGCGTAGGCCGTTGGTAAAGTTCTGCCTGCTCTAAATGGAAAGTTGACAGGAATGGCTTTCCGTGTTCCCACTGTTGACGTCTCTGTTGTTGACCTCACTGTTAGGCTTGAAAAGAAGGCCACTTATGAAGATATTAAGGCTGCCATCAAGTAAGAACCAGCGAATGTTGGAATTTCATAATGAACTTGATTCCTACGAATGAGAATTTCTCCTTCATGCTAAGTCGAATTTCTTGTTTGCTTATCAGGGAAGAATCAGAGGGCAAGCTGAAGGGAATTCTTGGGTACACAGAAGATGATGTTGTTTCAACCGACTTTGTTGGTGACAGCAGGTCAGTGGTGTAAACAATGCATTATTCCTTACGGTTATTACATAAGATGTGAATTTCGTATATATCATTTGCTATTGTTACTGTCACAGGTCTAGCATTTTTGATGCCAAGGCTGGCATTGCTTTGAACGACAACTTTGTGAAGCTCGTCACTTGGTATGACAACGAGTGGGGATACAGGTAGGAAATTATCTGATTCTTGTTGCATTGCTTTTATGGAACTGCGGAATAAGACATTAAATTTGTTTTTTTTTTTTCTACACCTATGCAGTTCACGTGTGATCGACCTGATTCGTCACATTAGCTCTGTTCAATAAATGCGTTCTCTAAGATTATGAAGGTGGGGAGTGTTTGGATCTGTGGATTTTCTCAACTATTAGGCCCTGAGGTTCAGAGCAGGGATTTTTAATTTTAGCGTGGAGTTTGAATAACCGGAGGATTAGGGATTATGATGAAAATTTTGTTGGAACCTTGTGTTTGTGCCCTCCCAATTTCTTTTTGAGGGACGGATTTGGAATCCTGTTTTTTCCTTTCAAATGATAAGTTGGCACTTTTTTTATTGGGTTTATCCATTCTTAATTATGCGCCATTATGCTCTACAAATAGCCCTTATTTTGAAACTTGATCCTTGAGTATGGAATTTTTTTTTTGAAGAAAATTACCTTTCCTTATTTTCCGGGTTTGTAACTCATTTCAGTTTACAGACTAAAAATTGAAATTTACATAAACCATAAACCGAAAAGTTGAATTTCACTTGTCACATACGTGATGTTCGTAACTTACTTAGATGCTCAAACTAAAAAATACAACTATCAATTTATTTTAAAGTTCTAATTGAGTTATATTTAATCAATATGATATAAGAAGTATATAAAAGGAGAAAAGGATGCATGTGTATTGGAAGAACAATTTGCTTTCATTTTTGAATATGAAAAGAAAGTTATTCCATTGTTGGAAGTAGAAAGTAGGCACCCAAAAAATGATTCATTATTTGCAAAAACAGCACATACCCGATGCTGCTGTGTGGAGTGGCGAAGTCATCGGCCATTCTTCCTTCACACTCTTTCTATTGGACTTGGAGCTTCACTTGCATATGATTCTGCTTTACTTTGTTATGATTCGGATATTTTCTAATCTTTTATCGTTGGATTTGACTTGATGTTTCTTGGCGTCTTTCTGTAGCTTCCATTGTTCCCCACCAGTTTGACTACAACAAGATAGAAAGAAAGAAACATCACTAAATTTCACCATCAATTATTTGAACCCACCAGAAGACAATGGTACCAAAATGGTTATGAAGTGGGTCATTGTTACACTTACATAAGTGTTATGAACCCGATGGTGGGGTAAAATTTTCAATCCGATATGTAAAAGTGTAAAGTGTGGTATATACCATAGAGATCCATTTATGCACACATTTTTGTTTGACACGCCCATGTGAAGCTGCCCTAAAAGCAAAGAAAAAGAGAGGTGAGATGTGGTGGTGCATTATTGGTGTTAAAAGGAAGCTAAGAAGGCAGGTTGATTAACACAAAAAAAGTGAGTGGTTTTAAAGTTAAAAGCTGCTTACTCACATGCCTCTCTCTCTCTTTTGCTTTCGCCTTGGCTTTGGCCACCCCCCCATTCCCTTCCCCCATTCCCTTCCCCCAATCAACACCAAATCTTCCTCTTTATTTTCCTCTCTCTCTCACACATACATCTAATCACATCATTTCCTTTAAACTACTAATATTATAATTAATATTAAATAATAAATCCACAGCTATTGTAAAATTCTTTTAGCCCTGTATAGATAAAAAAAAATATCAATTAAAGAGAAAAACAAAATAGAGTTTGAAATTTATAGATCACCTTATCCTAGTTATGATTTTAAAGACATCTTTTATGCACTCAAACAAAAGTGGTCCTACTTTTATAGTCTCTCATATTTGATTTTGAGACATCACTGGTTTTTTCTTTCATTAGGTAAAAATTATCTAAAAAAATAAAAACCTTATTATTTCTTAAAATGGTGACTTGAAATGGAATAGTTTAAGTATGTATTATTAAAGTATTAAAACTTTCTCTCGATCTAAAATACAGATAAATATAAATCATTAAGAATAATTTTGTAAACTGAGAAATAGAAAATTTTTAAAAATATTGTCATGAAACCAAGGAAACAACCAAATATGAATCAAATCACAAATATCCACGGTATTCTAACTAAAACTTAGATCAAATTAACAAATAATGCAAGTGTGATGTGAGAGATGAGTTTTTTTTTTTTTTTTTTTTTTTTTTTTTTTTCTTTTTTTTTAAAGAGTTGGCTTTGATTTGCTTTTCCATTATTATTACTCATTACTTCCTTTTCTTTTATTTTATTCTTATTTTCACAAAAAAATATTAAAAAAAGAAAAAGAAAAAAAGCTTTTCTCATTCTCTCCCCCACTGATTCAGCTTGTTTCTTCCATCATTACATCTACCAACATCGCTACTAATGTCAATGGTACGGTTATGTCTCTTACATTTTTTAAAATAAAACTTATATTTTATTTACAAATTATTTACAAATTCCATATGTATTATATTTTATGAGAATATTCCTATAATTATGCTTTTACTTTTTATCTTTATTTTCTTTCTATAAATTATTAGGGAGTAAATTGAGTTAATATTTTATATCCGTTAAATTTTTTTAAGATTTATAATGTGTGGCCGTTCATTTTCAATTTAAAATTCAGCGTTATTTTACGACATTGAAACGCCATAAATCTGTTATTGGAGTCACCAGTATTTGGTTTTGCTTCCATCTCTCTCACCGTTACGACCTTTGTTCACAGCTTTTTTCTTCCAAGGAAAAAAACAAGGCCTGATTCCTTTTTCCTGAATTCAGAGCTTTTTCTGTTCCCAATAATGGCTGCTCCACACCCTTTCTCCCTCTGTCTTCTTCTTTGATTTCCCGCCAAAACTCTCGTCTTCATCCTTTTTCCAACGCTTCCACTGCCCAACAGTTTCGTCTTTCTCCTTCTCAATTCCCTTTTTTGTGCTAACTTAATCGAGGGTCTCTCTCAAAACTCCCAATTTTTTTTTGTTTATATTCAAAAGGGATTTCAATCTGTGGCTTTTTAGTGCCTCTTTCTGCTATTTATTTACTTATTAATGCCTCCGACGTATTTCCCTCTCCGGTGGGAGAGCACCGGCGACCAGTGGTGGTACGCTTCTCCGATCGATTGGGCGGCTGCCAATGGTCATTATGATTTGGTCCGGGAGCTCCTTCGGTTAGACAGCAACCACCTCATCAAACTCACATCTCTCCGCCGGATTCGTCGCCTCGAGACCGTTTGGGACGACGAAGAACAGTATCACGACGTCGCAAAATGCCGCTCTGAGGTCTCTCGAAAACTCTTACTGGAGTCCGAATCGAAGAAGGGGAAAAACTCCCTAATCCGGGCTGGCTACGGCGGGTGGTTGATTTACACCGCCGCTTCCGCAGGCGATTTGGGGTTCGTTCAAGAACTGCTCCAGAGAAACCCTTTACTTGTTTTTGGAGAAGGAGAATATGGGGTCACTGATATCCTCTACGCCGCCGCCCGGAGTAAGAACAATGAAGTATTTCGGATTCTATATGATTTTGCAGTCTCCCCGAGATTCTCGACCGGGAGAGATGGGATTTTGGAGGAGCATATCGGAGAGATTCCAGCCGTTTATAAATGGGAAATGATGAACAGAGGTGTTCATGCCGCCGCCAGAGGAGGTAACTTAAAGATTTTGAAGGACCTTCTTGCGGATTGCTCCGACGTGTTGGCTTGCAGGGATGCCCAAGGATCTACAATTTTACATGCAGCCGCTGGAAGAGGACAAGTCGAGGTAATCTATATTATAATCGCTGTCTTTTTCTTACTTTCTTAATCATTGTCATGCTAGACCTCCATGGTAATCTGATACATATTGAGAATCTTTATCAAATTATAAGTATAAAATTGCCAGGGGTATGTATGTTAAGTTAGAACTGTTAGGAGTGAATGAAAAGAAGGAAGTTGATTCGTAATGCCACAACCTTCAATGCACATTGAAACGATTTGTTGTACCCAAATGCCACAACAAAAAGGTTATGATATCCAATTCTTGTAGAGGAAGTAGGAGCAAGATCGATCGGACTCACACACTCACAAATAGAAATTAAGCAAAAAGACACAAAGAATTTACAAAGTGTATCTCACGCTATAAAGTCTCTCTTACAAAATTCTTCCCGACATCAAGGGAATTGTTTGGCTACTGTATGTGAGAACTGAAACATTGTTGACTAGCAGGTGGTTAAATATCTTGTCCAAACATTCCCTATCATCAAATCCATAGATCATCAGGGAAACACAGCCTTGCATATTGCTGCTTGCAGGGGCCAATTGGCTGCAGTTGAGGCTCTTATTGCAGCATCTCCCTCATCCATCTCTCTAAGAAACAAAGCTGGTGAAACTTTTTTGCATAAAGCCATTTCTGGCTTCCAAACTCCTGCTTTTCGTCGACTTGACCGACAAATTGATCTTTTGAAGAATGTGATTTGTGGCAAAGTTCATAACATGGATGCCATTATCAATGCCAGAAACAACGATGGAAGGACTGCTCTTCACATGGCTGCCATTGGGAATGTTCACTCTGATCTCGTACAACTTTTGATGACTGCTCGGTCCATTGACTTGAACGTTCGAGACATGGATAGCATGACGCCGCTTGATTATCTTAAACAAAATACACATTCTGCATCAGCCGACATATTAATAAGGCAGCTGATTTCAGCTGGAGGAATGTTTGGTTGTCATGACTATAAAATGAGAAAGGCCATAGCTTCACGGTTGAAGATGCAGGAAATTGGAAGCAGTCCTGGGACCTGTTTTCGAGTCTCGGACAATGAAATATTGTTGTATACAGGCATTGAGAATGTGTCGGATATCATACCGGATCATGGCAGTGCAGGAATGAGCTCTTCCTCAGTTGAGTTTAGTCCATACGATTCAACAAATGAGAATCCCAACACTTCATCAACTATTAAGAAATCTGGTTCTGTAAACTCTGCAGCACAACGATTGAAAAGTGTCTTCCATTGGCCTCGAATCAAAGACAAGAAGAAAAGTGAGACGTCAAAGAAGCAAATGGATGAGGGCTCCATTGAAGAATCACAGAAGAAATACAGCAGTTCAGATGAAGCTCCACCCCCTTTAAGGCAAAGGTTTTCAAAGCCATTGGCTCTTCCCAACAACAAACGAACACTTTCAGTTAGGAGCAATCAATCCAGCCCGTCTGCTAAGAAGAAGCATGCTACTGGTCTAATGCGCGGAGTGGCTCAAGGCATGCCACACATAGTCATTCCCCATCGATCCCGGTCTAGCTCATTTTCGAAATCATCACTTTCTTCACCGGGGTCAGTAGATAAACTGAAGGGCATTTGTTTTGACAGTGATGGTGCAGGCCCATCTTGTTCAAACCAAGCCATTGACAACCAAACACCGAATCTCAAGAAACAAGGCTCAGTGGATAGGAAGTTGAGGAGCCAGTATTTCTGTTTTGGTGCAGGAAGCCTAATTGGGAAGACCACAGTTAGCAAGCAGCAGCAGAGCCAGAGTTACAAGCTTCCAGTGGTTTCGGTAACGTAGACGAGAACAAGACGGGAGACGAGCGACATCGCTGTCAGGACTTAACGTAGAAGAAGAGGATTAAACTGAGTAGCAAGTGCCAAACTGTCTGATGTATAAGTATAACACAGTGGTTGGATTAAATGATTTCAATAGCTAAGAGAGAGAGTCAACTTCAAGTAACTTACTGAAATGGCTTGTAACTTGCTCAATCTTTTCTGAAAGCGACTGATCTCTAGTCGTTTGTGAGTTTGTTTGCCTTTGCAATAGGTGCTTCCATTATTAAACTCATAAAAATGCTTAATAATATAAAGTCGTCAATTATGTAGTGATGAAATCTTGCTCCATACATAGGAGTGGGACCCTGGCGATAGTTGACTGGCTTGTAATCACATCCGTCAAGGAATGTAAAATGGTGGCACTCCCCTTTGCACAACGTGACGCCCACGGTGGGAGCTGGCGTGCTCATCCTCCCGTCCGCCATGGCTTCACTGGTGTGGGGCCTGGCGTGACGAGGCTGGTAGTGTCGTGAGTGGTGGCACTGTACACGCTTTGGCATACACAGGCCACAACGTGGTGCTGGAGATTCAGACCACAATCCCTTCCATTCCCGATAAGCCATCCAAAAGGCCCCATGTGGAGAGGTGTCATTGGTGCCTACTTTGTCGTCGCCCTCATCGGCTACTGGATGTTCAGTTACTCTGTCAAAGACAACATTCTTCTCTAGTCTCCCTCGAGAAAGCCTGTGGCTCATTGCCACCGCCAAACATGTTCATCCTCGTCCATGTCATTGCCACTTACCCATGGACAAATTATTATCAGTAAGATCACCATAATATATTAGTATTTATATAACATGCTTTTTAATAGTAAATTAGGTATATCATTGTTCTTTAATATTAATTTAGGAGACGATTGAGGAGAAGAAATTTATTGAAAGAGATAAGAGAAAATTATTGCATATAAAGTGTTCATTTGAAATAAAAGGAAAAAGGAAATGTAAAGTGATGCTCTTCTTTTGCAATCGGGCCCAATAAATAGAATTATTCATGAACTCAACGTGTCCCTCTTGTTACAGTGACTTACAACATTAGATTAACTTTTATGCAAATATTTCTTCTGATACCGTGATATATGTATATATATATATATATATATATATATATATATATATATATATATATATATATATATATATATATATTATTATTGGGAACGGGTATTAAAAATTTGATAATTTGATAATTTGATTTAAATTTAAAAGAAATATGGTTAATTCGATTTGAGGTTGATATTTGGGTTAATTAATTTGATGTCTAAATGGTTAATCGGCTCAGGGTTGAAAAGATGGATTTAGGGAAGGAATAAAGTGGCAAGGATTGAATAGCAATAAGCGGCACATGGGTGTGCGTGAAGGACCAATCCCATCGCTCCATTTTTTGTCCAACCCCCCCAAACTCCTCCTAAATCTTTTCCTAGATCCTCCCCCAAATCCCACCCTCCACGCGTCCCCATCTCCCAACTCCCGCTCCACGCGCGACTCACCGTACGCGCTCCCACCCTCAAATATCTCATCTCCCGTATCTCACACGCGCGGAGGAGTGCGATCGGCTACGAATTCTGTCTAATACCGAACAACCACGTGTTGGCTCTCTGGAACCTACCAACTAAAAATAAATATATAAAAAAAGGGAGCTTCCCACTTCACGCTTCACGGAACATTACGCTTCCCCCAAGGCCAGCCACGTGTGCCCTACCTTTCGGCAGTGCTTGACACTCCCTCAATTCCTATTGGTTCTCGGTGGTCCCCACTTCCCCAAA
This sequence comes from Cucurbita pepo subsp. pepo, assembly GCF_057944985.1. Classification (NCBI taxonomy): domain Eukaryota; kingdom Viridiplantae; phylum Streptophyta; class Magnoliopsida; order Cucurbitales; family Cucurbitaceae; genus Cucurbita; species Cucurbita pepo. The sequence goes on along the minus strand of NC_141810.1, from coordinate 15,880,157 downwards.
CAGAACCCAATTTGCTACCAGATTTGCATCTTTCTCCTGCTGGGTCCCACCTCTATAAGAAAACATATTCAACCAATTAACGTCGCGTCACTGTTTCTGTTTCGTAGCCATACAGCCACGTGTCCTTTTTTCTTTTTTCCCTTGAATTCTCTCACCCTTACTACTGTGCTTTCTTTTGCTTTTCTCTGGTTTTTCTCCTTCCATCTCTATTATCATCATCAACAACATGGCTCTCTCTGTCACACTCCAAAACGCGATGCCTTAACTCCGCTTATTTTTTCTTTCTTCTTTTGTTTTTGTTTTTGTTTCTTCGTTATGGACGGTGGTGGAGCAGCGGCGCGCCCCATGCTTGGATCTTGTGGTAAGACGATTATCCATCCGATAATGATGAGATTCCGCCCGATTGCGCCTAAGCCTGTCGTCGGACCCTCTGTTTCCCTTGGTACATCGTCAGTAGACAGCAAGAACTCCTCGATTTCCAAACCACGGACGAAGAGGAAGTACGTTAGGGTTAGGAGATATAATAGGAAGAAGAAAACTACGAGGAACACCACCGGCAGTACCGACGGTAACAAAAACGGCGAGTTCGTGGATCGGACGGCGCCGACGACGACGACGACGACGACGACGACACTGCAACTGCTACCGGAGCGACATATAGAGTTGGTTGGCGGTGGCGGCAGATCTGAGTGGTCGGAGAAGAAAAGGGAAGTTGGGAGGATGGAAAACGACGTAGTATTGGTATCAGATCCGAAACGTGGAGCGTTGGAGTTGTGGGTAACGGTGGAATGCGTGAGGGAGGCATGCATGGATCTGGAAGTGGAGGAGGGAGAGATAGGGTGCACGGACGAGGAGAGGATAAAGAATCTAGAAGAGGACACGTGTCCGGGGTTCATATCGAACGGGATGAATAGAGTGGAGTGGTTGAACAAGGCATTCAAGAGGATGGTAAGGCAAAAAAGGGAAAGGGAAAGGCAAGAGGAAACGAGAAGCGGGAGTGAGTCAGGAGGAGCAGCAGAAGTAGCGGTGTGGTTGATATCAAACCCAAAACTGGGTATGACCAGCCGAGTGTTTAGCTGCCAAATAAAGCTGCAGTTCAAAAGAGACACCGAAATGGAGAAGGACTCCAAAGTGGTGCCCTGTGACGCCTGGAGATTGGACCGCGGTGGATTTGCATGGAAACTAGACGTCAAAGCCGCCCTCACTTTGGCTCCTTTTCTTCCAGAGGATTTTTATTGAAATTTGAGGTACCATTTCTAAGTCCCCTAAACTCTTACCCAATCAAACCCTAAACCCACCTTTTTGTTTTGTTTTGTTTTCTTTTCTTTTCTTTTCTTTTCTTTTGCTTACCAAACTAAAACTCCTCCTAATCAATGCCTTCCCTCTCCAACCCCATGATAGGGACATTGTGTTTAAACATTTTGAAAATTGTGAATTATAATAATAAACTTAAAAAGCATCAAATAAAGCTGTTAAAAGTAGAATTTAAGGAACCAAATACTGGAATAGTAGGTATATATCCATATCCTTCAATAATAATAACAATAATATCATTGTTTAATTAAGAATCTCATTTCTTAGTTATGTGTTTGACTGTATCAGCTAGCTTGAAGGATGGGAGTTGGCACTCTAAATAGGTAATAAAATATGCAATAAAGAAGGCAGTAGCGAGAGCATTATGGGTCACCAAGCAACCAACCATAAACTTGGATGGAATCATCGCTCATTAATGCAACCAACCAAACCAACAAACAAACAAAAAAAAAAAAAAGTACATAAACTGTAACATCTTTAAATCTCCAACTCTGCAACATCGCCACATTTCCTGTTTCTGTGTATACCATAATATCGTTTTTACATTTTTCTTTCCCAACTCAAATTTATGACTCTATTTTGATCCTAAAACGACTTCAATTTTTTCTTTAAGCTCAATGTTCAATCCATTTTCATCCACTTCTGGAGGTCCCGACTCTGAGCCATGCATGTCTTATGAACCAAGATAATACATACATATATATATGTATGTATGTATGAATGTACGTACCGTTAATGTGGTTTTTTAGCTTTGTTTTCTTGTCACGTTCTTGTCTTCTTCATCATCATTTTTCAGTAATAATGTGATTAATATTGCCTTTTAGGGTGGCGCTTTTTAAGAAATCCGGGGCATATTTTCTACGACTATTTATTTTCTTTCAATAAAAAAAAAAATTATTTTAGTCATAATATTTCTATTAAAAATTGTTAATTTGTCAATTTATACTAAAGAAAATATTAGAATATTGATAATTACATGTACAGGTGATTCTTAATTAGATAATTAACTTTAATTGATAATATTGATGAATATTCTCCACCAGAATTACCGGTACCTAGAATACAATGGTAATTATAATTATATAAAAAGTTTTTAAAAGAAAATATACTTTTTGAAAAGTTAGTGGGTGATGCATCTCAGGTTAATTACTTTTTATACATATTTTAATTATGTAAATTATATAGAGTAGTTTCAAATTATTATTTTTTATTAATTGAATAAAAAAAATATTTATTACTTGCAATAAGTTGCACATGCATACATCTAATTTATTTATTTTTCATTCAACCAATTTATTTAAAACAAGTCTGACAACTTTTACAAGACTTTTTAAGGTAATAAAATTCTCAAATATTCTATTGGGTCCATCATCTTAGAATAAATTTATAATCCAAAACACAATAAGGTTGGATGAATATAATTCCTTCATCTAGCATACCCCACGACAGCAAGGTCTTTTGATTTTTTTCATCACCTCATTGAGTTCTTCTCTTAACATATATTCTTCCTGTTCAATCTACATAGCTACAAAATTCAGGTATCTGCAGTTGCATCAATCACAGCCATATACAATCCTAACCTCTAATGAACATTTCTAGAATAGAATCATTTGTTCCCCTTGGTTGTATTCACAGCCATATAAATGGATCTTTTACACAAAACTTCGCCATGCCATTGCAGTTCAAACTTCATCTCTTACTGCCATGCCCGTCCAATGCAAGGTAACATTTGCTAAGAATGGCCGAGTCCTTACTAAACTCCATCCAAGACGCTATCTACTGCGTCGAAAATTCGAGCAGATAATTTCTTATCAGCAACACTAATTATAGTCCTTGATTCTTGGATTTCTATCACAGCCTCAGTTGGACCGTGTATGCGTATTACACCAACGTTGCTCGACTCGGCATCGGATTGCTGCAGAGATCCCTCAATACCCATTTTTGATAACACATTCAGAAGCTTTTTCAGATCTGGCTGACCCCAGTGTATTAGTGGCCTCTGATCTGTGGCTACGTGCGCATTTTCAGCTAACAACTTGAATTTCCCACAGTTTAATGAGAGCTCTCCTTTCAACCTTGCGATGTCTATATTTCCTTGCTGCAACTTCCGCCAACAGAAACTCATAGCCAAGTCCGGGGCAATCTCTAATTCTAAACTGTCTTTCAAGTTTGGTACACGTAAGGTTTCGCCTTCAGAGTACGAAAAGACGGTGAATGATTCTGTATTTGTATTGATCAGCCGGCTCAAATTCTCAGGAAGCTGCATCAAGTAAAACACAGGGGGACGCAAATGTAGGTCCAGAAAATATATAAACTCAAAAAGAATAATGGGAGATAATGAGTAAATGACAATACTACCATAACAACTTTTGGCTGCAAGACCTTCAGCAACGGTCGTACCTTGTCCAACCTTCAAATAGGATATACAAGCACACAAAATAAGCAAACTAACCAATATAACTCAAGAATTCCACAAGTTCAAAACCTTGAAGAAAAACCAAGAGAAGATATTAGTTTTGGTCTCACTTCATGCCAAGTCCTATTAGAAGGTCTCAACCCTACTGGAATCCAACAAACAATTGTTTGAGAGCTCCAAGTCTTTTTAGTCTATTTTACACAAGTGAACTTTAATCTTATCTTCAGGCAGAAATATTGATTTTAGAAGATGGTATCAGATTTCTTTTACTGAGGAGACACGGGGGGAGGGGGAAAGTTCGAAGTGGGAGACCAAGCATATTGAAGCAGAAACAGCAATCCCATCTGTATGTGCACAAGAATAATGGATAGGAGAGAAAACGAGGAGAAACATGAACCATACTTTATACCAGATAGGAATGCACATTGAAGGACCTTCATACTCATTGGCCTAAACGGTAAGAGAGCAAGCTCAGCATCAAGTCCCTTCTGCATATTATATGTTCCTATTAACATCAAAGCCACTGAAGATATGTACTCTTGGAAAGTAAAAAGAAATATTAAGTGACTATAAGCACCTCTAGAACAAGTAACGAGCTGGGATCCCCACACCAACGTCGAAGCAAATGGACCACCGGACCAAGTCGTAAGCTCCAGTGAGGACAAAATACAACACATGGTTCTTGCCAGTTTATTCTACACACAGAGTCAAATTCTCAAAGTTGATCATGGTTCAAAACCAAAATATTTCGTACAAGTTCGTGTCTAAGTTGTTAACAATTATTTAATAAACATAACTTTTTTGTACAAGGTTTACAAATAGTTATTCACTCCACAGAATAAACCAGTTCATATCCGACCACCTTGGATCTCTAATTCTGAAAACTGGTAGGATAAGAAAAGACTTCATAGATAGTTCAACATTCCCAAGTATTCATCTTAAATACTTCGGTTCTTAAAAATCTAAACGAACATTCAAAAAATTGAAAAGTTGAAAGAACATGTCATTAGCACCAAATTTATAGATTGCTGTGCTTGTGTATGTAGGTGAGAAGAAAGCTTAGACTAAATCATACAATAAGTTGGGTGAATGAACTGCAGGAAAGACGTGAAGTCTTTTCTCTTTAAGGAGATCGACAAATGCAAACATTGGCTCTCCAGAAAATAACTGCAACACCAACCAATTGTGTGAGAGCAATATTATATCGATCAAGTTCAACTAAACGCTTTATATCGATCTAATTCGACTAAACGCTCCAAGTAGATTGAAACCACTAAACAAACAAATTCAAACCTTTTGTTGTCTTTGCTTGGATAACCATTCTGGTATAACATTGGCAAATGCCAACAACTCCTCAGCTACAGAAGAAATCAAATATATAGGAACCTACACAATTTAATTGCATATTGGGTATAAAGAAAGCAACCAACAAATATATAAACTAAGCTTCATACTCTGATGATATATGCCCCCATTGTCCTCTAAGTTCTCACATGTCAATTACTCAAAGTTTGCCCAATCAGCTAGCATAGGATATCAGCTATTGATGGGTTTCTAAAAGAATAACAAGATAGGTGGGACTACTTAATTTCTTCAGAAAGAGTTTACTAACCTTCAGATTTGAATAATCTAGTGAAGCTGATATCTGCTCTAGAAGTTGCAGGGTTACACCAAGTCGATTGATAGGAATAAGGACTGAACCTCCAGATTCAACAGACTGGACAGCACATGAACAGATAAAAGACAGTCTTTCTGATTCCCCCACGCTCTCAGCAGGATCACTCAATAAATTTGCCAGAGTTTCCTCATTACTACTAATAAGTACAACACAAAAATATATCCTCAGGGAAATTTTTGATGAAATTATTCAAAAAAGTGGGGAAAAAAATATTGATGTCTAGGAAGACTAGATTTGTAGTGCAAGATACAATTTCAAAGTTGGAGCATAAGATACCTGAGCGCCGTTAAGTTGTCTGTAAGTGGGCCACTTGTATCGTTCAATATGTCATTCATAGATTCCACAGATGAGAAATCAGAATAAATAATTGTCTCCTCCTGAAGGGCAAGGTAATCAAAATTCATTGCATTGGAGGAAGAAAAGATGGAACTTGAAATATATGCAATGTTTCTCTTTGGGCCATTAATGGTCCAGTTACAAGCGCCAATTTCAAGACCAGAGCTGAGTGCCTTTATAACTAGTGCACCGTTATAGCACGCTTCTTCCCCATATCTAACAGTTTCAACCTTCTTCATGCAATCCTTAACGTCAGCTGCACTGAGAAAAAGTTCATTTATTACATACAAGCACTTTTATGAACAATGAGTGAGAGCACAAATGCATTGATACTAGCTGTTTTGAAACATTGCAACTTCCTTACTTCAGTGTCTTTGGTAATTAACTTCTGAAATACGTTGAAAAGCAACATACATATGATCAAAACCCAAGTTGAGAGAGAGGAGAAAACACAAGTTTCATAAGACCAAAACTATAGTTAGGAAAGCAAAAGAAAACAATATCCAAGGCATCTTCATTCCATTACATGCCATTGGTGCTTACACAACTCTGAAACGACTCCCACAAATATTCCCACAGCAGAAGCAACGAGAGGAAAACAATACTCGATTAACAAGAGAGAAACCAAAACCTAATGGTTAGCAAGAGAGAAAGAGAGCAGTAATTTACATCATGTAAAGAGAAACGAACAAAACGTTCAAAAATTTCCAAAAATTAATTCCAATTGAAAGAAATCAGTCAAGCTAAATAACTAATTTACCTGTACATGGGCATCCAACCGCCAAGATCAGTTTCATCCTGCCCAAATGCCACTTCTTTTAGCGCATGATGAAGCAGCTCTAGCTCTTCCTGCCTCATCCACTGCGGGGTGGCATCATCTTCAGATCCATAAAACTGTTTGAATTCCATATGCATTGCAACAAGGTCATCCATCATCATTTTTCCAAGTCTTGCTGTTGCTTCCGTCGCATATATCTACGGCAAGCCAATGAAAAATCAAGTTTTCTCCGTAACTGTGAAACTTATAGTGACCTAATTTACACAGCATCAAGTGCAAATAAAATGCTATCATCTACCTTTGCAGAGAAATCCTTCTCTCGGGTCAAAAAGGGAAGTCCTAACATGCCCATTGGACTAGAAATCAAAACAATATCAGTGAAAGAGGGGTTCCAGAGGCGCAAGTTGTTAATGATTTTGTACCAAGGCTCTGCTTTTATCAAAGAACCCACATCAAGTGGGTTTTCAATTTTTTCCTCAGATACATTTTCGAAATTGAAAGAACCATTGCCCGGATGAGTTGATAATTCTTCGTCTGAAATAACATAAAAATCAAGAGGAACAGGGGAGAAGATAGGGAGAGCTGAAAAGTCCATAGGGCAGTCAAATTGGATTCGAAACCCACACACCTCGAGCATATGACATGGTGGGAAATAGAAACATCCACCTCTGCTTAAACAAGTCTGAAACGGAAAAATAATACAAATAAAAAAACTAAACGAAGTTTGTTTACTTTCCATGAATTCACATGTATGAAAGCTCTGAACTAATATCGCAGATAGTGAGAAGCAACTTACAAATTCCATGACAATGAAGAGAAGTCAAACTGTCGTCGATGCACTCACAGTTCAGTCGCTAGGCAGTTCACCGTCGTCACCTCTCGGAGGAGTCGCTTCTCGCTTGATGAAGGGTTTTAGTTTTGAGAAGAATATTTGGGAGAAATTATTTAAATGTCGTCCTATTTTTACAATTTCCCGCTCTTTCTCCCTTTTTCTTCCTATTTCTACCAAAAAAACAATCTTTCTGTCTTCTCGGAGCCGTGGTCGGGTAATGGAAGCTCGTAGCAGAAGTCGAACAGTGGCTGTAGCAGCTGCAGGAGGAGTATCTTTGAGAGAAGAAATTGAGATGAAGCTTCTACTTCTCGATCAGTCCTTTCTTTCTTGTAAGGTCAGAATCCGAACGGTGAATACCAGATCGGTAGAAGAAGGGACTGCACAAGTCATAACGGCCCAACTACATCTTCCGGACTCAGCGTTATGTTCGGCCCAACAGGCTGCTACATTTGGAACTGAGCCCAAGTCATATGGCCCATTAATATTGACATCAATGGCCCATTAATATTGACGTCAACGGCCCATTAATATTGAGCCCAAGTCATTCGGCCCAACTGGATTTTCTGGACTCAGCGCCATGTCCGGCCCAATGATCTGCTACTTTCGGAACTGAGCCCAATTTTACGGCCCAATAAGCTGCTACATTTGGAACTTAGCCCATGTCATATGGCCCATTAATATTGACGTCAATGGACCATTAATATTGACGTAAACGGCCCATTAATATTGACGTCAACTGCACATTAATATTGACGTCAACGGCCCATTAACATTGACGTCTTCGGCCCATTCCATTATATTAACGTCAACGGCCCATCCCAATTGTTTTGTTCTTTTTCAATAATATTGTTTCTCAGTAATTTGATCATTTCTTTGTCCTGCGTAAACTCAGTATCCTCCAGTGAGGCTGACTTTGATTTTGTGTGTATCATGGTTAAGTGGGCTCGCTGCAGCCTACAAATTGAAATCGCATGGCTTCAATGTTACGGTGCTTGAAGCGGATGGAAGAGCTGGAGGAAAGCTAAGAAGCGTCTCATACAATGGGCTTATCTGGGATGAAGGAGCCAATACAATGGCAAGCTTCCTTGACAATAATTTGACTAGCATTTTTCTTCACTAGGGCTTATCTTCTCAAAATTTTCTGCACTTGAATTAGCTGAACTATTTTCTTGAGTCTATGTAGACTGAAAGTGAACCAGAGGTCCAGTGCTTATTTGATGATCTTGGACTTCGAGAGAGACAACAATTTGTAATAGTTACTTCTTTCTTTATTTATGATAGAATTTAGTTTTCCATCTTGTACATGCATGGAAATCATTGACTGGAATTTATCTAATTAAATTTATTGTTTTCCCTCGTCCAGCCAATTTCTCAAAGCAAACGATACATAGTGAGGAATGGTCTGCCAATTTCTCCTAGCTGCTACTGTTTGGGATGAGGCCTTTAAGGTTGCTGTTAGTAAGTTTGCATCAAAGCATCAAAAGAAGATTTTTGAGGTTGCTCCTAGTAAGAATAATAAAGCATCCTCAGCATCAAAAGAAGATTTTTGAGGTTGCTCCTAGTAAGAATAATAAAGCATCCTCAGCATCAGGTGAGGCCAAGCATCAAAATAATGCCCAAGTTTGAAGATGTATAATATCCTGTGATTTAGAAGAACTAGTTTGATGGATAGCTTATGCATATCAATGGCATTCTCTGACTGAAGGTGCTTTTTAGGAAGCATTGCAATGTGATGGTTTGAGGACGACCCGTCATGTCCACGACTCGAATTTCTTCGATCCATGGAATCAAGAAGTGGGTCCCTTCTCGAACAGGCTCCTCCTCAAGTGATTTGCCGAATTTTCTATACAAATTATACCTGTTTCGCCAGGACGCAAAATCTTCCCCTCTTCAATTCCCCGATCAAAATCTTTCCATTTAATTCCACCTCCTTCCCTCCATCTCTGTGATGTGTTATGATGTTTTTACTTCTTCTTTTACAGCCCTGCATTGGCAAAAAGTTACGGCACACTTGAGAAATTTGATAGTGTAAGAATTATTTCACTATGTTATCACTTCAGATGGTCTAGTTACATTACATGGTATGTGCATGCAGTGAAGAGCCCTTGGTTTGTTAGATATGGGCTTGTCCATCTATTGCCTAAATGCTTCTATTTTTTTTCTTATATGAGTTATGGATTGTGTGCTACACCAGGACAACAATCTTGGACTCGTGAAGCAGGCTGCAACATTCAGAGATTGACGCTTACGTACTTGACCCTCTCACTTCAAGATATAGCCAATACTGTTAAGCTCAACCGTCCTAAAGGAGCTGAAATGCATGTGCTACAAATGGTAACTTCAGAATCGCAGGATTAATCTATAAATCAGCATCCATCTCTAGTAATATCAGTTTTTGGTACAATTTTAGATCCAGGAGGGTGACATTTTTTGCAACGGTTAATCAGATGGATGGAATGGTCAGATTTCTAGAGGATATGGAGTGGTCATATTTCTAGAGGATATGGAGTGGTCAGATTTCTAGAGGATATGGAGTGGTCAGATTTCTAGAGGATATGGAGTGGTCAGATTTCTAGAGGATATGGAGTGGTCAGATTTGTAGAGGATTCCGAACAGTACAAATCCTGCAAGATGATTCAGAATATTGACTCGTCTATTCAGAGGTATGATGCTTGGAATTGATGAGAAAACAAAAGTTTAGTAAATATATTGAATGATATCATGGTGGAATTTTCTTTTCATAAATAAATAAAAAAAAATCAATCATATTTTGTAGAGCAGCTTTATGGCAACATAAGCAGCGCTGGCTGAATTGCCATATACTAGAGTGTAGTATTTAGCTTCCTCAAACTCAGCAGCTAAAGGGCTATTCCTAGTGAAAATAATAATATCAAATGTTGAAAGTACGTAGAGTTTACATCTACCAACGTTAAAGAAAACATTAAAATAACATAGATGATCATGAATGTGCGTATTAACTATACTCAACAAACCTCCAAATGAGCAGCAGCCTTGTCCTTATCAGTGAAAACTCCAGTGGATTCAACCACATACTCAGCTCCAGCCTCTCCCCATGGGATCTTCTCCGGGTTCCTAATGAATGAGTAAGCCAAATGCTTAATTGTCAGATTGTTAAAGTAAAGAAAAGAGATCATGAAAATACCTAGTACCGAAAACGGCGACTGCTTTTTCTCCAAAGAGAAGAGTCTTGCCGTCCTTAACCTTAATATCGTGGTGCTTCCACTGGCCGTGTACACCATCGTACTTGAACATGTAGGTCTGCAATTGTGCATTGATATAAATGACAGGGAGCCAAGTAAAGATCCAACGCAAACAGACGAGAACAGAAATATCTGAATCAAAGCTTCAGTCGTTCTTAGACAAGTATTAAAATTCGTAGGATGAGGTTTGGATTTAACTATATAAGAACTATATACTCGGGTGTAACAAAAATGGCTGGCTATAGAAGACCAGGTAAATCTAGGAAAAAATCTAGAAGTAAATCCGTAAGTAGGATCCAACGACAGAAGTGGAGTATCCAATTACTTGGTTGGTTGGGTAAGTAGGATCCAACGACGGAAGGGTGGATCCACACTTAACGTGGCCACTTGAAACAGTAAAACACACTACTTTTTTTTTACAAAAAAGATACCTGGTTGTGCGTCTGCTGCTTAAGCACGCAAGCGACAGTAGTTTCAAGAACATGCCCTTCAAGTACCAGAAAAAGATGAAGTGCGTGTGGTTACCATAGTTCCGTAGTTCAATATTTATAACTTCATAGGTTGGATTGGTCATTGGAGGACAAATATATAGTAATTTTATTTTTCTCTGTGCAGAATACGAAAATTACAATACAGCATTCCAGTCCAGAAGATTTATTTTCATAGCAACTTGGGGAAGTTGATGTTATAAGTCATACAACTACTAAAAGCAATGATCAAAAAATTACTTGACAGATAATGGATGCTGGATGCTGATTCTTCCAACAGTTTGAGAGTCCCTCCAAGCACAACCATTATAACAGATTATACTACAAAATTAGTTTTTGAACTTTCACATCATTTAAAATTTAAAGATCTAAGAAAAGGGTAAAATCACTCACTATGTAACAAGGATGCACTTTCATTTTTTCAACTCTTGTTGTTCAGCACACGGCTGATGAGTAGAAGACTCCAGATAAGAAATGACAAGATCAGCAGCTTTGCATCCGGAGGCTATAGATTTTCCAACAGACAAACCATCCCTGTGGTTACCTACAAGGTACGTGATTCATAAGGTTGAAAATCTACAACTCACAAGAAACTAAAAGTATGCAAGATTTAGAAATGAAATAGTTCATATTACTCGGGGATAGGAAAATTGAATGTAACCTTAACTTACAAGCTTATCAGAGAAACCTAGCTAAATTTTTTTAACTAGTAATTATTTAAAATAATATGAAAAAGGATATTCTAAAATTTGAGTCTTCAGATAATAATAAAAACTTCATATTAGTATTATTCCACCTCATATCAACAGTACCATGCCTTGTGTTAGACATTGCTAATCAAATCAAACTAATAATCAAATCCACATAAGAGCTGCAGGTGTCTGATAGATCCTTGGTTGGAGAAGATGTAAAAGAACCTTTGCACCATTGTTAGCAAGGACTGCCTCTCTCGTTGCTCCAATAGTGCAGCAATAACAACGCAGCCTGCTCCTGCACCTAACGATATTCATCCCAATGCGTTTCGCTTTTATCTCCTTGACCAGTCATGCAAGCAGCTCCTCGATATGGGACAATGACTACAAGTGGTCTATTGGTGATTGATGGTGGACAGATCAACACATTCAAAGCTGGCTGAATGATCTGCAAAGATTATTAGGTATCAAGCTAAAACCATTGGATGACCCAAACTCATACTTTCTCCATCCAAAATGACAACTACAAAATCCCCATTGCCGTGACGTTTAGAGTCACTTTAAAATATCTCAGGGTATATATCATTTGCTCAAACAAATTGAAATCCAGAGGTAGTCAGTAAGGGACAAAAAAGAAACCAATAACTTGAATTACAGAAGCAGTAAACTACAAGGGACTATCAAACTACAAGGGACTATCATCCAGATACTGAAAAAATTGAATTTCGTTCTTGCCTTTTCACCCATTCAACAATAAAACAGAATTTTCCAACCCGAATCCAACCCCATCCCAACCACATATACACAGAAAAGGCATGCAAAATAGAAATTTGAGGTTTTCAGCAGCACCAATATCAACTCTCTCACTGCACCTCAATCCAAGTTCTTTGCCAACTTTGCATCTGTTTCAGGCGACGCCACAAACCTGAGCAGAAACTCATAGACAACTTTACATTTTTCAGGCGCTAAAAGAATCTGCTCCTGGTTGCAAGAAGAGATAAATCTTGAAATAGTCGAAACAATTGAGCTGGATTGATCTTGTGAAATTGATACAGATGAGCATGCCTCACTGCCAATATATTTAAAGAAAACAGCATGAATCAATCTCCTTTGTATACATTTGGCCTCCAATCACACACTAAAATAGTTTGACGTCGTAGTATACAAGACGGGTGTTGTCCCTTCGTAGACTCCTCAATAAAGAACACCAATCTTGGACTCCGTCCCTTGGAACTTTAACCAAAAGCTCTCACTGATAGGAGTGAATCCTCAAGAAATGTAACATAAAGAAGGCGGGCTCTAATTAACCTTACCACCAAAACACCTAGATAGAATAATGCAGAGAAGAAAAACTTACAGAAAGAATAGATATCCTAAAGAATGTTTGGAAGCATCAAGTTGAGCCAATGCGAAAGGTAAACGTGAAGTAGTTCTTCTGATTGCTTGAGAAGAGTGTGGAGGCGGTTGTATCTATAAATGGTTAAGAGAATAGAGAAACCCATTGCCCGTTGAACTCTATAACCCTCATTGCCAGCACCGAAGGCTATGATAGTTGAGTGCCCCAGTACGGACTGCTACTCCAGCTGCACGGACGGCTATGATGTTGAATGCCCCAGCACGGACTGCTACTCCAGCTGCTCGGACGGCTATGATGTTGAGTGCCTCAGCACGACTGCTACTTCAACTATGATGTTGAGTGCCCTACCACGGACGGGTACTCAAGAGAGTGTTTGGCTCTAGCACGGACCGCTACTACAGCTGTGATGCAAGAGAGTGTTTGGAGGAGTAGAAGAATGGTTGTAGTTGGGAGGCAATTAATCTACAAAAACTCTGGTTGTAGTTAGGAGGCAATTAATCTAAAAAACTCTGGTTGTAGTTGGGAGGCAATTAATATAAAAAACTCAGAGATGTCACTGCCACTCTCTTCTTCTACCCAAACACTCCCTTGACAATTGACAATGTCGGGTGGGCGTTGGTTCTCCGTAGTCAGGACACTCAACGTCATAGCTGGAGTAGCCGACCTTACGGGGATCAAATTACATGCTGCTTTCCGGCGAGGCCGGGATAATCTTTAGAAAGTTTGGCAGATCTAGTAAAGAGGATGTAATCTATTACGTTTAAAAAGGTTCATGTCATAATCTCTCGATCAACGAACGGCCACTAAATTATCAAACAACTTCTCATCAATTTCACATTACATCTTCGAAACCCTCTCATGGGAGTGGTATAATTTTAAAAAAAATTCTATATGGTTGAATTCAAATTTAGTACTCAGTTTTCGAACATGATGGAAGAATATCATGTTTACGAGCAACAAAATCAATTGCATGATACTTCTGCCTATGCTGTTCAAGACAAAAAGGCCGACAACACTGTAGGCATCTTGATTGATTGGGTTTATGAAACGGATGAAAAATTAGAGTGTATTACATATGTACCCAAATATAGTGATTTTTTTTTTTGTATAACCCTGATAGGTTGATTGGGTATAATTTTGTTTGTAAACCCATTTTTTCTTGCATTTGTCATCAACCGATTTTTTACTAGTGTCTGTATCAGTTTGTTTGTAAACCCATTTTTTTCCTGTAGCTTGGGTCTATGAAACCCATTTTTACACTGGGCTGTAATTAAAGGATGTAGTTTTAAATCTGTCGTTTGTTGACGCCAACCAATGTTATAATTGTTCCATATAGATGAAATTTTATGTTTGAATGACTATCTGAACTCCCATCCCACAGACTCTGGGTAAAATCCAGAGATACAAACATAAAATCTGAAGTCCCAGTCATTGAAACATAAAATTTCATTATATGGAACAAGAGTTCTGTTGACGCGTAACCAACCATAACTTTAAAACTATCCCCTTAAAATACATCCGGTAGAAAAATGGGTTTCAGACCCAAGCTAACAGGAAAAACTGGTTGTACAAAAAAAACTGATACCAAGCCAACAGTAAAAAAAAAAGTTGAGATAACAAAAACGGGTTTACAAAAAACTGATACACAGTCAATTAGTGGGTTGATAAAAAAAAAAAATCACACCTAAAACTACATATCAGTACACATGAAGTAAACCCTAACCTTTTCATGGGTTTCATACACCCAAGCAACCAAGCCCACAGTGTTGTTTCATCGGCCTTTTTGGCTTTCCAGCTGAGGCAGACGTCGGCAGAGGTCTCATGCAATTGATTTTGTTGCTCGTAAACATGATATTCTTCTATCATGTTTGAAAACGGAGTACTAAATTTGAATTTAACAACAGATAAATTTTCTAAAATTATACCACTTCCTTTTGTCGTTTATGAGGGAGTTTCGAAGATGTGATGTGAAACCAATGATAAGTTGTTTGATAATTGACTGGGCGTTCGTTGATCTGGAGATTATGGCATGAACCTTCTCAAAGGTAATAGATTACATCATCTGACTCTTTAGGCCATCCGCCGAACTTTCTAAAGATTATCTCGGCCTCGCCAGGACGCAGCGTGTTATTTGATCTCCGTAAAGATGGCTACTCCAACTATGATGTTGAGTGCTCTAGCTTACGGAGAACCAACGCTCACTCGACATCGTCAATTGGCAAGAGAGTGTTTGGAGTAGAAGAAGGGCAGTGAGATTTCTGAGTAAAAGGATGGCTGTGGTAGTTTTAAGGGAGTGTTTGGAGTAGAAGTGTAACGACCCGATTTTCAAGGGACTCGAGCAACGGACAGTTACTCAGTTACGTGGAAAAAAAATATATATATAATAAAATACTTAGAATTTAAAACATTTAAACACATGCATGCAATTTGAAATATAATTAAAATATAGTAATGAAAATTTTACTTTTATAGAGAGATGAGAAGAGATCACTCAAATACATTACTACGATATCAAACGATTTAAAATACATGAAATGCAGGATTTAAAGGTAAAGCACAAAGAGAACTACAAACTCAAATATGATGGAATTCTCTATAGCCAACAGCCCACGTGGGCCTCCGTCTCGATTGCTACGTCAAACTCCACCGGAAGAGAAAGTTGAAGTAGCAAGAATGAGTATATAAAATATACTCAGTAAGCAGCTTGCTGGTAGTTCTTATTTCGTTGTCAAGTCTTATTGATCTTGTTCATCGTTCACTATCTTATTCTCTTTTGGGAATTTGTTCCCCTCGTATAGGCTCTTCCTAGGCCATACCCTAAATTTTCTCATTCTACTCTCTCTTGATTCTTGGTCCTGGACCTCCAGCCCTTGGAATATTCTTAAGTTCTCTAGATCTATAGGCTAATTGTCTCTACTGGTCTCTCTTCTTCATCATCAAATCTCAAAGTCCTCGAGGCGCAACCTCGGTACTCAAGGTTCATGCATTTTTGGAATCGACCAACTCTCAAGTGTACTGTAGACCCCTGTCAGTCGTGACAGATTCACTTAAAAGAAATTAATGGGCAATCTTCTATAAGTCCCTACAAAGTACCATCAACAATAAAATGGCCAATTCTATAGTTACACGGACCCCTAGAGGTTAGTTGGCGAACCCCTGACAATCGAGTCAGGTTTACGGTTCGGGGTTAGTTGGCGAACCCCTAATCGTCCCCGATAACCGCTAATACTGTAACATATGTGACGGAGGCATAACATAATAATCTAATCATGGAAAACTAGTCATGATCTCAGTTCACAAGGTAATGCATACGCGTTTGAGTAATGTTTAAGCAAACATACAATATCTCATTCAATATGTGTCATCTCAACTCATCCTATGCTCAAACTCCTAAAACATACTTTTTTATATCATAAATTTCATGCATACCATGAGCATAGCTAAAATCCAAGGTTCCGAGGTGACACTTACCTGAACGAGACACTTTTTGTTCGGATTTGAGTCTCTAGAGTGTTCCAAAATTTGCCAAAATTCCTAGTGCAAAATGAAAATACCATGAAATGGTGCCAAGATCGGAGTTAAATTAAATCAAAAGGGCCAAACCGACCCAATTAAGTCGGGTCGGGCGGGCTGCTCCCCGGTTCGCGCACCCGTGGTGGGCAAGGCGGGACGCACGCAGGCCCGCGCTGGGCCATGCGTAGCGAAGGCCCGCGCAAGACGCGGAACCCTCGTTTTCCCCCGACGCCCCTTTCTCTTTCACTCACCCCATGCTCGCCGTCGCCTCGCCCTCTGATTCGTTTCCGACGCCCACAATCCTCCTCAAATCTCGTGGATCGTCCTCCCGAAAACACATAGCAACTGAAATCGGGTCAATCCCATGAAGGTTAGGAGATGAATCTAACGGTAGAAGCTCTCAAAAACCCATGAACGTACCTTGGCGTTCTCCCTTCGTTCGACTTCCCTCTTCGGTTTGTATCCATCCGAAGTCGACCGCCGAACACCCGTGGATCTAGAGGTCAAGTTTCTCCGGCGAGCGTGGGTTTCAGCCTCCTACCTCCGGTGCCTTCTCCTTTCGACAAGTTTTAGTCCTTCCTTCCTCAAACACCCACTCTCACCCCTTTTATTCCCACGGGTCTCAGATGAGGGATGGGACGTTGGGAGTGTGACTGCGCCTGTCAATTCCTTCTTTTCTTTTCTTTTCTTTTTTTTTTTCTTTTTCTTTTCTTCTTTATTTTACTTTTTTTTATTTTATTTAGTGATACCTCCTTTGGACTGCTGGGTATTAGTATTACAACTGCCAACTGCTGGGTATTACAAAAAGAATGGCAGTGGGATTTCTGAGTATCCCGACCGCTACTCCTCTAGAAATGCATACTTGGCAAGTCGGCATCCTTTAGAAATGCATTAAAATATTGATGTAGACTACGCTTTTATTGTTAACATGGGTATATGTACACGTATAGTAAAGCACTATGTTTCCATCCTAACAGATAAATATTTAAAAACACACAAGTTTAGTGAGACAAAACACACAGCACACATGACATGTGGATACCAAAAGTGCTCCAAAGAATTGTTACCTATGCGTCCTGCATTACTATGCTCTTAGTTAAACATGGATGTAGCCTCTCATAATGCAGAATTAAGTCCTTGAAAGGCCTAGAAGATCTGGTCTAATGCCTTCTGTATTTCTATCTCTACTCTCTGCAACAAGAGTAGTGGAGATTTGGGACCATGCGTTCTGCATTTCTTGCCATTCTTGCATGACTTACACAGGTGGTTTATTGGTGATTGATGGTGGAGGACAAACAAGATTGATCAACACATTCAAAGCTGCCTGAATGATCTGCAAAGATTTTTAGCCAATGGATGGTCCAAACTCATACTTTCTGCATCCAAAATGACAAGCTACAAAATCTCCATTGCCGTGCCGTTAGAGTCACTTCAAAATATCTCAGTATATGTCATTTGCTCAAACAAATTGAAATCCAGAGGTAACCAGAAAGGGACAGAAGAAAAGAAACCAATAACTTGAATTACAGAAGCAGTAAACTACAAGGGACCATCATCCAGATACTGATGAGCACAATTATGAAAAAAATTGAATTTCGTTCTTGCTTTTCACCCATTCAACAATAAAACAGAAATTTTCCAACCCGAATCCAACCCCCCCTCCCAATCACATATACACAGAAAATGTATGCAAAATAGAAATCTCAGCTATGAGCACCAATATCAATTTCTCTCACTGCACCTCAATCCAATTTGTTCATAATGGGACGACCAATTTAACTGCGGCTGCTTCTTTCATCACATGGTGAGAGGTGAGTGATTAGATAAACTTTTATGCCCACATACCAATTGGAAAACCAAATCTGCTGAACACCCCCATTTGAAGTTCTGTTGTTAGCTAGCTAGCCAGATGGTGCTCGTAAGGCTACTTTGGGAGAGACGAGAACTGCTTCATTACTTGCAGATTTCACAGCAGCTATCTCCTCTAAGCGTTTCCACTTAGCCTCGCGCTTAGATTTCGTATCCTTCTCGTGTGTCTCTTCTTCTTGAAATTTGAGCAAACATTCCTCAAACAGCTCAGGGTCAGCATCCAAGAAGATCTTTCGGACGTTTTGTGTCAAGTTTTGTACGGCCTGGTTCCAATGGTTTCTTGAATTTCTCTCCAGCGCAGGAAATATAATCGGCAAAATGACTTTGAGGTTCTGTTTGATTAGGTTCTCGATGTGACTATTGTTCCATAAAAACAGAGTCCTTTCAGCCACCTGAAAATGAACAAGATAAACATGGTACCGCGTGAGACAAGGAATCTAGAAGATTCATTTCTTTCTACTTGAATAAATAAACAAATAATCCTCCAAAATAATTCCAACAACAGCTATATTTAAATAGAACTTGTGAGACCACAGGTTATCAAAATATTTGTCAGTAACATCCCCTGTTTCAGAAAGTGCACCTATGCAACCACAAGGGGAAGTGAGCTAGTTCGATGCACCCTAAGCACCTTTCTGCCTAAGCTTCAGCCATTTAGGACGTAAAAGAACCACGGGAGAGAACTGTTAGGATGACTGTAGTAAAGACAGTCACTCTCTGACTAATATTAAAGCCTTAAAACTTTCAAGCTTTTTAGACCCTAAATTCTTAGTAAAAAATCATTTTAGCAAATTTTTTGTTTACCAAAATGATGAGTAGATGTCATTGTAGATAAATATCTCAACCGTGTTTAGAGACTAAAATAGAACATTTTAAAGTTTAGGGACATGTTTAAAGTTTAAATGCCAAAACAACAAGCATGAAAGTTCAAAGACAAAAATAGGATTTGAACTTCCATTCATGAATGCTCCAAAACTTAATATTATTCTTCCTTTCACATATTCCTAGCACCTTGCACTTAAGCTCCAAAGAGATAATGTTCCCAGCCCGTCTCATGCTTTAAAGAGATTGCCAGAATGAAAGAAAATAAACAACAGTGCTAACGGATAAAGATGAGGGCTAGGACCCACCGTTTTCATGAGTTAATATTAAATATGAAAAAACTAAGTCATATATAAATTCAAAACTCTAATCTTCTTCTCTCTCTCATTCCAACCTTTTCTTTTTCAACTTCGATCCACAACATTTTTTTTTTCCATCTCTTCTTTTTCTCCTCTCTTCCCACTATAGTTTGAGCAAACTCAAAATGTTGTAGAAAAACATTGTATAATCTAAATTGGGATTAAAAACTACCATTTTTGGGATGAATGATCAAATAAGCTATCCACTACCACGTATGTCTCAAAAGGTTATTAAAAAAAAACTTTATTAATTTGTTCCATTGAGCTCAAAGTTATACTTAAACTTCCTTCATTTCGAATTTCAGGGCATTAAAAAATCCAGATGATTTAAGATTTTGCTCGGAACTTATATTCATGATTGGAAAAAACATGAAAAACATATGAGAACGAGGGGTCATTTAGCTAAAATAAACTTGTATCGAGGGAGATATGACCATTAATGATCTTAGTGTGCACTCAACAATCGATCCTAAATCGTACAATACAATCTAGGATTGACCCGAGACCGTATTGTACAATTGAAAGCAGATTAAGATCATATTTTGGTCCTAATTTCCAATGAAACGAAACACTTTTTTGTCTTCTACCAAGCACTTGCCCGCTGCTCCTGCCAAGCCTATTTTAGATAAATGACCACTCGTATTCATACATTTTTTTCTTGTTCCTTCCAACCAAGCATATAAACTAAGAAAATTTTAAAGAATCTCGGCTTTTAATGCCTTTAAAAGCCAAAATGATCTAAGTATAAGTCATAACTTCGAGCTTAGTTGATTTTTTCGAGTAACTTTTTGATATATATATATATATATATATACACGCTAGAAGGCAACTTATTAGAGCATTCATCCTAGAAATGATCGTTTTGAACCTCAAACTGGATTACATAATATTTTTCTTCACCATTTTGAGTTGTGGTACCCAAGTCACATTGGAGTAGGGTGGGAGAGGGAGAAGACAAAGGTGAGGAAAAAAAAGAGAGAAGAAGAAGAACAGTGCCGTGGATTAAAGTTCAAAAGAAAAGGTTGGAATGAGAGAAGAGAGGGAGGAGAAGGCATAAAAGAAGATAGAGATGATAGAGGAGGATGAAATTTTCTGGGCAAATGATGTTTTATGTAACCTGAGGGTAAAAGGATAATTCACCTGTCAAAAAGGTTAGAAAAATCATCTAGAAAAATTTTGGATTCTAGATTAGTTTCAGCAATTTCCCTTCCTTAATATCATCTCACAGATCAATTAACCAACCTAAGAACCTACTCACAGGTCATACTTAAATCCCAGATAGATATTGGTTAAAAACTAAAAGCATGCAAAGAAATCTTTAGTGCACTACCTACGTTGTGTGGCAAAAAATGGTAAGCATCAAATTTTGAGTATTTAATACCTATTCTACTTCCCAGGGTAGGGACATGTTGGTAAAAATCATCATGAAGCTAAAAAGGAGTAGAAGCTAGTAAATTGAGCAAAAACGAAAAATAACTCCACATAGTCTACCTGAAAATGTGAACTGCTCAAGCAACGTCCAATCTGGCGAAACAAGGGTACCATGCAACGCTGGAACTCAGCGGGCTGAGTTGCTTCTAACACTTCTTCAAGTTCACCTAAGAACATCACCTCCTTCGAACTATTTGTAATTGGCCAATATTTCAGTAAGCCCCTTATGATAGTATCAGCTAGCTTGCAATCTTTCTCCACAAATTGTGTTATACAGTAAGATAACTGCTGGTGATACATGGGTATGCATTTAGGTTTGTGAAGAGGGATAAGTGCTCGAACCAGAAAGAGTTTATGCTCTTCCTTTAGAGGAAGAGCAAATCCATTGATTATACTTCCCAAAATCTCTAAAAGCTCTGCAATCCCATTATGCTTCTCAGTTTCAAAAATAAACCGATAGAAAATGTTATTGATTGATTTCCTGATGAATGGTCTATGTACCATAAATTTCCCATATATGCGGTGCAGAACTGTTTTCAAGTAATCCCTCTCTCTAGGATCCTCAGAATCAAAAAGATCCAACATCCTGAGAACAAAAGAGTGATCGATGTACCTCTTTGCCAACTTTGCATCTGTTTCAGGTGATGCCACAAACCTGAGCAGAAACTCATAGACAACTTGTAAGTGTGGCCATGCAGGGTCCATTGAGGGCTCCTCTTCTTCAAGATCAAAGGCTTCTAAACCTTTGCTATCTCGTGATGGAATGGTAGGTGTTCTAAATAAATTTGAGGACACCATCTTTACAATTTCTTGTATAACATTTTCTGATAGCTTTCCGTTTGCAGATGCCACATAATCAACAAGCTCTATCAGTGTTTGTCGTTTGATATCCTTTTCTTTGAGGTTTTTTGATGGGTCGGTGAAGTCGAACACCACACAACACATGTTCAGCTTTTTAATGAACAAACTTTGCTTCTCAGAATTTGGAACATCCTTGAAACCCGGCAGTGCCTCATAAGAAGCTTGTGAGTTACCATTTGATTTTGCATTGAGCCCTTGAGATGACTTACTCCCATGATTTAGTCCAGCATTCAAAGCAGAATTGGGGCCAGAAAAAGATCCAGTTCCAGTGTTGGCATGGTGGTTAGCTACTACATCATTGCTCCTTGAACTTGTAGAGGCATGCGAAGAAGAGACGGTTGTCCCTGCTCCTTCACGATGCTCGGTTGACTTGGAAGGTTTTCGAGGAAGCCTATTAAGTATTTGTTTAATCATGACTTCAATGGAAAAACAAAAGATTTTCCTTGTTCACTTCAAAACACTCACTAATTCTCTAGTTGCTAAAGCAGATGCAGATTCTTTTACATGGATCAATGAACAACCTACAAAAAAAAACAAGAAATTCCGGAATGTAGTCAACCAAATTCCATCTTGAAAAAGAAAAGAGAGAAAATTGAGCATAAAATTTAAAATCATTTCAATGACAATACCAGTAACGTATAGCCTTACAGGAAATGGTGCAATCAAGTGGGGGAAAACCTCCTGATTGAGAAACTAAATATGTTTAGCACTTCAAATTTTCGTTTCCTTATTTATTGAGTTCAAGAAGAAGGGGGGGAAAAGGCCTACTCTACCATGAAGAAAATAACACCAGGTTTTCTCCTCTGGGGTTATACCAACAAGCCCAGATGGGCAGATGCAGAGGAAAATGACATTAAATGAAACATTTTAAGATCGTTTAAAGCAGAATCATAAGAGCAAGCTGAAGAAACATTGACTTCCATCTTGAACCACAAAAAGAAGAAAAGGGCAGTAGCTAATCACCTCGCTATATTCGTCTCTCTCCTCCGCCTCTATTCTCCTTCACTTTATTAAGGTCGAGAAGATAAGCAAGTGGATCAAGATAGAACAAGATCTGGGCATGATCTATTGACCCACACCAATCTCCAGCAAAAGCAGCCTGCAAAATTCCCAAAAAGCAAGGGGATGACAAAACTGAGCCACATTCAAATTAGATTCAAAATCAAAAATAGGAAGAAAGGGTGCGGTGCGAGAAGAGGGGAAAAAGTAAGTTACATGTGAGGAAGTAAAATTAAAGAGGAGAGGGAAATTGGAATTACATATGTATAGAAGACATGGATGTGGATTTAGGGTGTCAAAGAAAGACCAGGTGCGCCTGTTATTACAAGAAATGAACAGAGAGAGAGAGAGAGAGAGAGAGAGAGAGAGAGAGAGAGAGAGGCGAAGAAAGAGAGAGGAGAAGGATAAAGAAGAGGGCGAGAAGGAGATTGGAACCCAACCCAGTGAGTAGCAAAAAAGGTTAGGTTAGGGAACAGCAATCCATAGCTGCTGTTCTCATCGTTGTTCCAATGCTTTGTTTAGCAAAACAACAGTTTTTTTTTATAATTACCTTTTCCATTTTCTTCCTCCCTTTCCCTTCCTACTATCTTTGGAATTTCATCCTCTTTTTTTTTTTTTTCTTTTTTTCACTCAAAAACATTCCCTTTTTATTTCCTTTTCAGATTTATTTATTTCATTGGCTTAAACTCTTGAAGAATTTCTCTCTAAATTATTGTTCTAAAAAATATTTGAGTCTCAAAAGACAGCTATATATTTAAATAAATAAATTATATATTTCTTAAAAAACTTTGAAGTTTATAAAAATATTCTTAAACCATCAACTTGTATCTAACTAATGTATTTAAAATGGAAATAAATAGTTCTACACATTTTTATGGTTATGCTTATTTATTAATTTAATTTTTCAAAATTATTCTTGAATTTTAAATTTTGTGATCCTGACCTAATAATCTTGGGTCCTCTTCATGGAGGATTAGATTCACAATTCTCTTCCTCTTTTAAATGCATAATTTTTCAACGCCATATTCTTTTCTATTTTGTGTTTAAAAGCTGCATGCAATCATTTCCCGTAGCCCAGTGTCATTGACCTCACTGAAACGGCTCGACCAGTCCTCTGGTTTCACTGCCTTGGTCCCCAGCCCTGGTGCTCTGTCCTTCTGAGCCCACATTCTGCTCCTCCTGCCAATCCGTCGCCACACGCTTGTGAAACTTGGTACTTGTAATGGTTTATAACCATCTCAGACCTCTCCAAATTCATACACTGAAACCCATCTCTCAAGTGGAAATGATGCACCATGTTGATCAATGTGGAGTTCAAAGCCTCCGGGTTCACGATGCTCTTGTGCCTCTCCGCCACCGCTTTCCTGCGAGTGTACCCCACCGTCACCCCCTGCGGCGGCATCCGTGACAGCCCGGATGGGCCGAAGTTGTGGCAGGACACGCGTATCTCCACAACGGTAACGTTTTTGGCTTGGTTTCTGAGCACGTCGAGCAGAGATAGCCCATTTGGCAGGTAGAAGAACTAGTCGACATCAATGAATCCGACCCACTTGCAAGAATCGCGAGCCCGTAATGCACAATGTGCAAAACCAGCTTATTGGGTCTTAATCCAGGGCCAGATATGTCGAGAAATGTTGTGTTTGACAGTGGCCATTGATGCAATCACGTCTTCTATGTCGTCAACGCTGTTGTTTCCACAGATGAACCAGCGGCGTACATCGAGATGGCATGGTAAATGATCCATTCCTTAAGAAACTGCGCACCACTGTGCATACGCACATCTCGTGGGGCTTCCGGTGAGGTGTTGTGGATCCTGATGGGAACAATGGGCGGGCTACTGAATGCCAAGTTCCTACGAATGGATACTTAAATGGAATCATGGGTTCTATTGGGATTGCTGAGCAAACTCAGGGTGTTCTACAGCACGCAATTTCTTGAGCAATCGACATGACATCGGATCTTAGCAAAAACTCGACCTTCCGAAAATCCCAAGCCGTAAACACACTTAAATCTCGACGCGTTGGAGACCCGTTCAGGGCGGAGATTGAGGCCTTTGACGAAGACCACGGTGGTGTTGTCTCGGCCGACTAGTGCTTCGTACACAAGAGAGTTCCACCGGTGCGAGTTTCCACCTTGGAGATGAGCGTTGGATCTCACTCTAATTGAGACTGTAAACCCACGAGGTAGGAGTGGGCACCGGACCATTTGCTTCAGAAGATGATCCTCACCCATCCACGTAGATCGCTTCCCGCCATCTCCGGAACTCCGACGCGTTTCCCGCAAAATAAACGCAGTCGATATCCTCTTAGGCAAATGGTCGAACAGTTGGTGGGTGAGTTGAGAAAAACGAGAGCCTGATCAGGGAGGGTCACTGTTTCTTGAACCGATGACCCAAAATGAAGAGAGGAATCGTTGGAAACGTTGTTCACCAGAGTTCGCCGAGTATGAACCAGCTCAGGATGAAACGTATCTGTTACACAATTTATGAACATCCAATGGAATCTCAAAAATCAAATTCCAAACAAAGACAGAAGCAAATTCCGGAAGCACAACAGCAGTGGAGATCGATCAGGCAGAAATCTAAAGAGAAATCAGTTGAAGCAATTGGGGGATGGAAATCGAAACAAAAATTGGAAGGAAAAAAAAAACATACCACAGTAGACGAGGCAAAAAATGGATAATGTGAAAGTGGAGAAAACGAGAGAACGAGGAAGAGGGTGCACCAGAAGAGAGCGCTCCAAGAAACGACATTGCGTTTCCTCCTATCTCATGGCGGGGCCGGGGACATACAGGGAACCGAAGAGGGTCAATGGTGAGTGGGGGCTGGGCAGTTTCAGAGCTCGGGTTCTTCTTGGCTGTCGGTATAATTTGAATCGAATCGTGCCGTTCAAATGTTGACCCTTTTGAGCATGATGGGGTGGGTCCCACTTCTGACAATGTTTTTTATTTTATTTTTCTTTTGGTACTATAATTTTATTTTATGGCTGTGGGTTAATTTGTTATTAAAATTGATTGATGTCCTTCAAACAGCGTCGTATTGAAGCAAAATGTTACACGTCCTTCACACGTGCGGCGTGACATTGAGGTTAAACCAGACCCTGCGCAATTCTCCCAAATCAGCGCTCCATCCCGCCGCCTATGGCCAACAGCCGACGCGACGATCCGACCCGCACACGATATATCCTCTCAGAATTGGCCCGATTCCCAAATTTCCGCTTCTGGGTTCGTAGTTTTCAAAACCTCTTCGCTCAAACTCAAATCTTTTTACACTATATTTCAGGATGATTGCAAATGTTCATTTCTGTTAATTTTTCCTTTCGGTAGTAAAATAATTGAAATGAATTGGGATAAATGGAGTGAATTGTGGAGCTTTGTAGTTTGGTAGACACAAAATTCTCTCAATTGCTGGAAGTTGTTGCTATTCTGTGCAGGTTATTTTGCGTTTATTTACAATTCCAGATTGTTCATCTTCTTTTGATTTATGGCTCGATTTTATGCACTCATTGCTATATGTTTGTTCGTTTTTCGTGCGTTTTATGTAGACCTTCTGGCAATTCGTTTTCTTTTTCTATCAGGCTTTTTTTTGTATTTGGAGTAAGAAAGAATTAGGAGAAAAGAAATTTGATTTGGGCTGCTTTCCTTAATTATGTTTAACTCGAAATTGTTCAAGACAAATGGTGTCATACTTGAAATTTTGCCTAGTTCTGACAAATCTATGTTCATTTATTTGATTCAGTACGTTCGCATTTGGTGAGCAATGGGTGATACGATAGACTTAACCGGGAATGGAGGTGTTGTGAAGACAATCGTAAGGCATGCCAAAGCCAATGCTGATGCTCCAACCGATGACCTTCCTCTTGTTGATGGTACATTTTTTAAAGCAAAATTATGGTTTACTTCTTCACTGACATTACATTGCAAACTACTGGGACTGATAGTATATGAGTAAAATTCAAGAGGAAGACTTGAACGAGTTACCTTTTGAGCCTTGGTTACATACTGTTTCTGCCTGCATTTAAGGTAGTCAATGAATAGATAGAAACTTCCTTCCCTGTTTGTCATTTGAGTTTTTTCCTTGGTTACATATTGTTTCGTCTCATGAATTTGAACTGTTTGATTAGTCACCTGACTGTTTAGTCATGTTTCAGTCCCACTGTTGCTTTTTGGTTTATTCGTGATTGACGTTCCCATGAGTTAGAATATACAACTTATTAACCTGCCTCTCAGACTTTTAACAGATCCCCCTTCATCCCATTCTGCCATCTTCACATTTGTTTTTGAATTACCCTTGATCGTAAATTCTTAAAACTTTTTGTTCCTCCAAAAAGTTCTATTAACTTTTGCCATATGTTGAGTGGAGCAGTGCAGTATGAAGGAGTTCTCGCTGAATCTGGCGAAGTATTTGATTCTACTCGTGAGGATAATACCATTTTCTCTTTTGAGCTTGGAAAAGGATCCGTGATCCAGGCTTGGGAAATTGCTGTCAAGACAATGAAGGTAAGAAAAACAAAACAAGCTTTCCATCAGAAAGATATGCAGCATGTTGTGCTGTTTTTTTTTTTTTTTTCTTCTGAATACTGTTCTGTTGGATTGTTCCAACAGGTCGGTGAGGTTGCTAAAATCACTTGCAAGCCTGAATATGCTTATGGAAGTGCTGGTTCTCCACCAGACATCCCACCAAAGTAATGTCTTTACTCTTTCTTCGTTCTCTTGTGATAAACGAGACACCGGATTTGGTAATGCCTTTATGATAATGTCTCAAATTCATTTTAGTACAAACGATTACTGTCAATAATAGTATTCTGCTTTGGCTTGGACCGGACCTTCCAGCCCCTTTTTCACTTGGAAATTTCTCATTGCAAGTGCAATGGATTCTCCTATTCAAATGCCTCATGTATATGTGCACCCCAATTTTAGGTGATAAATTCATAAGCCACTGTCTTACTCTCTTGCAGTGCAACTCTTATTTTCGAGGTGGAACTAGTGGCCTGCAAGCCACGGAAAGGCTCAAGTCTAGGCAGTGTTTCGGAGGAAAGGGCCAGGCTCGAGTAAGTAATCCACTACTTCAACGATCCACCTTTTTCACATTGGTCATAATGATTTGTTTTTTACAACATTGTTGAATCAGAGAATTGAAAAGGCAAAGGGAGGCTACTGCTGCAATAAAAGAGGAGGAGAAAAAGAAGAGAGACGAAGCCAAAGCAGCGGCAGCTGCCCGCATTCAAGCCAAGTTAGATGCCAAAAAGGGTGGAAAGGGAAAGAACAAAGCAAAATAACGTTGGTACCCAGTTGCATTTAACATTTCTACAACGCAAGAGGTCAGTTGAACAAAATAAATGAGATGAAACTTTGAAGCCATGGGTTTGTAATACATTTGAATTTGCTGCTACAAATAGTGAGTCACGCTGCTGAGGTATTTTGATTGTATGCTGGATTTGAACTTTAGCATTTTGCTTTTAATTTCACTGATTAGCCCCCCATACGTAGCTGACAACGCATTTATATGCTTGCATATTGTAGCGTGAGTGGCAGGAGTGGCCCTTTTTATCGTTTTCTTTTTACAATATTATTTTGCACTTCAAATGTGAAGACGGAGATTTGAACGCATTAGAGAATCATGAAAGAGTTCTAGATATAACAAGCACTTGCTGGTAAGGTTTGGACTACATGGAAGATAGTGAAAGAACAAAATTCTGCTCACTCGCAATGGTCAGAGACTATATAACAAATGATCAACTTCAAGAATACAATTAATAAATGGCTTGTAGAAGTTCAAAGATAAACGGCAATTGCACTTCCTGTAATTCCTACCCTCATCCTAATTACACCATGTCTGTCCATATACGCTGCGCTTTAAGCAGGCATCAAGCATAGTTCGATAACTTGCCTTGCCTTCAATCAAACCGACTTGCCTTGCCTTCAATCAAACCGACTTGCCTTGCCTTCAATCAAACCGACTTGCCTTGCCTTCAATCAAACCGAATACGCATCGGTTTCCCCTTGTCCCTGTTCTGACCACCCAGACACCGCTCTGAATTTACAAACAGGGCACGTGCCCTGCTGTCGCAGCCATGGATCTATGCAGTTGGCATGGAACTGCAAGATTGAATTCATGTGTAACCAAATTCAAATTAAAAAAAGTATAGGAATGCATGCAGATAGAAGATGTATCAAGATTTTAAGGGAAGAACAATGAACCAAGTCCATGACTTTTCTGCATGAAATATCGGCAACCATTTATTTGGAAGAAAAGGTGAGATAGAGATGAACCTGATGTAAACATGGCAGACTACGTACGAGTTCACCAACATTTACTTGCTCCAAGCAAACACTGCACGTAAGTTCATCCTCCGAGGCCTTGGTACTGCCAACTGCAT
Organism: Cucurbita pepo subsp. pepo; assembly: GCF_057944985.1. Lineage (NCBI taxonomy): Eukaryota > Viridiplantae > Streptophyta > Magnoliopsida > Cucurbitales > Cucurbitaceae > Cucurbita > Cucurbita pepo. The sequence goes on along the minus strand of NC_141810.1, from coordinate 15,850,814 downwards.
TAGCTGAATCTTGTCTCTTCTGCAATCAAAATTTAAGGACACGTACATGTTTAAGGCAATAAAAGAATCAACACGTAAGGAAAAAGAAATCTAACAAATACCTCATTAGACTCTGAAGATGAAGCCTGCTGGTTCACAGAGGGGTCGCTGTAGATAATTTAATGAAAACGTTACTTTAGTTTATGAGTGCAAGCTCAAGTACATGGATTTCATCGTTGAAAAATCTTTCACCACAGAATATGAGTCTTCCAAGCAAATCTTAGAATAAGGCAACAGATACCCTAATTCTTTCTGGACTGTAGACAGTATGGGGCTGATTACCTTTGAGGACCAGAAACCTTGTATTTATGAACAGGAAGAGCATTTATTTGTTCCTCACTCATAGAAGGTGTTGTCGGAGCATTGTCAGAATCCAAAGCTCTCAAAGTTTCATAATCTGAAGATAAACAATATGTTACTACATTATCATCCATAAAAAACTTTTACAAGAAACAACGAACTTAAACTTTTTAGATTTGAACCATACCTAAATCATCAAATTCCCGATCAAGCAGAGCAAGTTGAAGCCTTAGCCCTTGTAAACGCCCTCTAGTAGCAAGTGCTATTGATGGTGGCATATGTAACCTCAATTCAGTGTGCCCAAGAAGGCCACTGGCTGCCATAGCTCTAGCTTGGGCTTGAGCCTGAAGTTGTTGACAGGTCGCATACATCCTTAATGTTGTAGCCATCAAAAACACACCAAGCACAAGCCAGAGCTAAATATGCATGTTCAAAGGAAGAAAATGTAAAGATTTGCATCAAGGGTAGAGTAACACCAGTCTACTGCTCATCCAGTGTGAAATGTAAAACTTACCAGAAAGTTCGGTGACATCTGGTGAGAATTTAACATCATGAACAACAGAAGGACTGCAACAAGGTCAAGGAGTTAAAACAATGCAATAGATCAAAATTATCACATGAAACAGATATTAGTCTGTATATAGGTGAAATGGTACCTGTGACAAGAAAGGCAAGTGAGTTTGAGTTAACAGGACGTGCTGCATGAACCCGCTGATTGGGAGCAGAAAAACCATATATTTTAAATTAAGATCATGACAAGTGCAGGTTCTATAAATTTTCAAGTATTGGTATTAACAAGTCGAGAGTGTAAAATATTGAGCATACCATTGCACGCCGTTCAGGTATAAATCCAGATAGACCATTTTCTATGTCTGGAACTCTTGTTCCACGGAAAACAAAACTCATGTCTGCAGTAGTTGCGACAGCTGGTTGATGTCAGAGAAATGAGAATCTACAGAATGAAATTCAGATGAACTCATGATAATTATCTGCAGAACTCATAAAGAAAGAGGCTCCAGTATCTTAATAGACAAACAAAATGAATCAAATGATGCCCGCATCGCCTTACTACATAACCAATCATTCATCATTCTCAGCCCCAATGAGAATGGTCTATCTGTAAGCATTGACATGTTCTTAATTGTTTCCTAGTTGTCAAATTCAATGCATAAATCACATTCATGAGCTAATCATCTGCTCCATAAAGACTAGATAACACAAATTTATCGATTCCTTCAGACAATATATCAATCCTGAATATCCTCTAAGGAATGAATCAGCATTGTATGGAAAGACATCCAGTGACATTCCCCCTCATATGGCCATCTAATGAACACCAAACGACCGAAAGATGACTGCACACAAACTGAAGTGCATACAGACATCCAATATTGACATGATTGAGGTCTGCACTAAAATGCAAATGCTCAACTTCGAAATCAGAACTATCGGTCGGTTGAACCAGATCAGCTTTGAATTCTTTTCATCTAAATTCTCAATTCCCGACATTCGTAGCCAACTCCCGTAGATAGTCAAATGTAGCGAAAACATGAATGGAATCAGACAGACGCAACAATTTTAGAGCCCCGTAAGCTATGATGACAGTTAAACAAGTGAAATTCAAACGATAAAAATAAAAATCACTCATTTAAGGAACCCTAGAAACCGAATCCCAAGAAATTAAGGCACAAGAGAACAGGGATCAGCAAATAATCAAACCAGAATAATCCTTCGTGAGGGAAATCCGAGACTTACAGAACAGAATCGAGTAAATAGGGGTGATTGTGTTGGTCCAAAAGCGACAGAGTTTGCTCGGAATCGGACAGTTTTGGCGATGGGGTATCTTAAAATTATGTGAGAATGAAAAGCCGTATGTGGCGACGGAGAAGATGGAGGAGCGAGTCTAGTGAGGGAAGTGAGTCGGACGCGTTGAGTTGCTATGTGACCCGTGTTTCGCTTGGCTTCGCTTCCTAGTAAGGTAGGCTTTGGGAGATGGAGTTGAATGCGCAAAACGACGTAGTATTTTGATTTGGTCAAATTCTATGTTCTAACGCCTGCTTTTGCTTCTTCTAATGTCTAGACTTTTCCCGAGCGTTACCGAACGACCCATGGCCCATACCCTTCCAAAAACCAACCGACCGGATCTTTTCTACGGCCCTAATTCTAATTTAAAACTTCAATGCAAATTTTATATCTACTTATGATTTTGAAAATATTTTCATTTTAAGATTTAACCAAATTATTTTTTAAAAATTTAATCATAATAATAATAATAATAATGGGCTTATCCATGGCATTAAATTATTCATTTGTTTGTTGGACAGACATCAAAATAAGTACAAATAATACTTGAAACGCATCTAGAGAGAGGTTTTTATATTTTGGGAGCCAACGTTTTCGCTAACACATGGCTCTGATACCATGTATAACAGATGAAGCTCATCATTAGTAAATATTATCTGCTTTAGCTCATTACGTATTATTATCAGCCTCACGGATTTAAACCGCATCTACTATGAAGAGGGTCTAGCCCTACTCTTACTACTGCCTCGCACCATCCGGCGACTGGCTTTGATACTATTTGTAACAGTCCTAAAGTCACTGCTTGTAGATATTGTTCGTTTTGACCTATTATGTTCATCATCAATCTCACAATTTTAAAATCTATCGGTTATAAGTAGGTTTTCAAAAATATATTAAAGAAATATATAATAATATAACAAATTTTTAAATTTTATATCTTGCTTCTGTATTTATCTAAAACAATTAATAAAATGAAAGGGTTAGTTTATTTGTGAAATATAAAAAATATAATAGAAACGATAAAAATCAATAAACAAGGCAGTTAGGCCTTTGTGGTTGAGGTGTATAGAGTCCACGCCTTATTCTATGACACGTGTCAATTTGATTGACTCTGGTTGGTCGGCAACTTGCATCTTTCCTTAAAAACAAACCACACGTGTGTACTGCCCCCCTCGTGATTTTCATCTCACGTGATACTACTACATAGTGTCCATGTTTCTTTAATTATTTTTTTTTTCTTAATTCCACAAATATACTTTTTTATTAAAAAAAAATAATTTACGATGAATATTTAAAAATCTTCAATTTAATTCACCCGGCTCACAAAAACCCTATTGTTTTTTTAATTTTTCTTTTTGTCAAAAATTGATTTAATCTCAAAAGGGGGCGGCAGGTGGGGGTGGGCTAAGAGGATGCGCTGGCAAAATTAGCAACCTTTATCTTTATCAAAAGTCAGAACTTGAAGACAGAAAACACCAATAATATAATAATATATAGATATATATATAAATATATACAATTCAAAATTGTACTAACTGAATGACCCAACACGACACCAAGCCCAATGAACAAAACATGGAAAAGAAATTTTGAACCATTTCGAAAACAAAAAGACCTGACATCTCCACAATGTTCTTCAGAGAATCTCACAGAGCAATCAAAATTTTTTTTAAAATAAAACCCGAGAGAGAGAGAGACTCTGTTCCCGTGCCTGTCCGATCAATGGGCCACCTCCTCCCTCTTGAGGTGGGCCATGGATTGGGCAGTGCTTCAGGCCATTTTTCAATTCAAAGTTCTTTTTTAATTTTTTAAGGCCCCAACCCCAGCCGCTCACCCGCCAAATCACACCTCGTCTCTACAAATCCAACCCTTGATTTCGCCAAGTCGAATTCCATCCACACGTTTTGTTGATGATGATGCCCAATCACAAATGCTTCTATTCCTAACAAATCCGAATTCCCAAACGTCAAGCAATGCACTCGGTCACCACCCCTCACCATTCCCGGTACTTTATACATTAGCACCTCCCCGCCAACCACCATCTCCGCCCCACGGAACATCAGACTCACTACCGGCAGTGGCGGCAGTTTCCCCTGTTTCTCGGGTACTCTGTAGCACAAGTCCATCGCTCCTTGAAACACGAAATTTGGATCACCCAGTGGGACCAAAATGCCCTTTGTTTGTACCAGAAACTCGTTCTTTAAAGCCGTGTACACTGGTCCCAGAAGAAACGTGAACTGGGTCACTGAATCTACCATGGTTTGCCCGGCGCCGGTGTGATCCGGTGCGAATATTGACTTCGGGAGTGCCAGAATTTTGTTCCCTACTCTGATTCCGTCTAGTTGGACCGTGTAGGCGACTCGGTCGTAATACGGCAATGGCGTAGACATTTGAACCAAAGGCGTGTAGGTCAAATTCCCAAGCCAAGAAAGACTCACGTCGCCGAAAAGCAGAACCCCAGAAGAATCACGACCCGATATGCAATAAGAGAATTTGGGCAAACCCAATTGGGTGACAAACGAGAGCGAGCCCCTGTTCATCCCCATCAGCCCAGTGGTCTTCGCGTCCTCCTCCGAATTCGAACTGAAACCCGAATCCATACACCCAAAAAAAGTTCCGGGTTGAGCCGATGACCCGACTCGAAACGTATCCGACGCGAGATTGCCCTCGAGCGACGAGGCGTCGGCATAAGAGACAAAGACGTGGCAGAGTTTCTTTGGGTCGCAGGTAACCGGGTTGGGTAAATCTCGGGTTCGGGTCCGGCAAACAGGGGAAGCACAGGGGACTGGCGAGTAAGAAGAGGAAGAAAGTGGGTTAAAAACAGAGTTCAAATTTGGGGTTTTTTTGCAGTGAAGCCATGAGAGTTCACTCCCTGTATCGAGAACCATAGTAACGGGTTGAGGAGGCGAGCCAAGCGTTAAGGAAACAGTCAAAGTGACATTATGGTGAAAACTGAGCTTATTGGAAGGCCGAGAAGTGACACCCATCTGTGTTTTGAGGGGCAAAACCATGGTCTGAGTCGCAGAAAAACAGAGGCCCTGTTTGAAAGAGACGCAGCAGATAAGAAGCTGCAGCAGGCGGAGGAAGAAGGCCATGATTTGGTAATGGAGTCGTTCTAATCCGCAGAGAAGAGAAGGAAAAGGGGTTGTGTGCGTTGTAAATGGTATGGATTTGTTGGGACTGAAATATCAGAGGAGAACAGAGTGGTTTCTGTTCCTTAAATAGTGCGTTTTGTGTACCAAAACGTGCATTAAGTAAGGAGTACGCACAAATGTTGTACCATTAATTTTGGTTATCATCATTTTTGTATTAAAACTATGTTATGAATATGCCGTTCCCAATTTTAATTTTTCAAGACCAACAAATAGGTATACTATATAGTGTGCAAATAATATATATATATATATATGTATATATATCTCGCTAGTTTATTTTTGAACTTAGATTATCTACCTAACTTACCTTAACAAGTAATATATCATTGACAACAAAAGCAAGAAGTTTGAACTCATACGCTCACATGTTAATGCACTAAAATATAATTTATTGGATCTAATCTTCAAAATGATATTCAATCAAAAGTAAATAAATAATTTAATTTTTTTTTATTAAATTGAAGATCCAAATTTACTAGAAAAAGACAAATACATACTTTGTAAATTTATTAATAAGTATTGGGCGAGTACAAACAAAGTAGACGTAACGAAATAATACAAAAAAAAAATTGTATTAATTCTAATTAGACATAAACTTAAAACTTATATATTAGATAATAAAGTAAAAAATCCAAGTTTTAATTTTCACCACAAATTTTGAATAAAACTTTTTATTTTAAATAATTTTGTATGTGGATAAAAGAAAAATATAGTATTAATGGCCCCTGTATTGGGCTTGATGAGTGAGTGAGTGGTTGGCGGATGCGCGTACAAATATACCTTGTTGTAGTAAATATATTATTTTTAAAAAACCAAATTATTTAATTTTTTTCTTGTTTTTTTCCCTCGAAAATGGAATCCAACTGTTCACCCATTTAAATTTCCAATTGGTGTTTTCGATGACCAAAAATGTCCTCTAAAATTTACAGCTGGAGACAAATTTTCAGAATTTATTTTCATACATATAATATATACATATATATATATTTATATTACTTTTTATTTTGTTTTCTTTCCATATCTCACTTTCAACTATTTTATCTTTTCTCTCAATTTCGTAATAAACAATTTTCTCTACTTCTTGCCATTGATTTGTTTATTAAATTATATATTATTTTCAACCAAAAGTATGTCGCTGCTATTATTTATCTTTTATAACTTTTATATTATTGATATTTGTGAAAAAAAAAATATATAAAATATATATGTTCTTTTTCAAAAAAAGTCAATTCTAATTGATTAAGTCTATGGGAAACGAACCAAATTCAAATACGATAATCTAATATTAATGTATATTTAGTTCATTATCCAACAACTTGGTGCAATATATTAATAATATCATTTAAATAAATTTAAAAGTTCATTAAAGAAGATTGTTGGCAATTAAATGGGTTTTTGTAGTTCCCAAATAAGACCTGCATTTCAAATTTGGAGGTGGTGGGCAGCTTGTGGGGAACACCCCCACTGCTTTTCAACTTCCTCAAATCAAATCAATTCGACTGACTTTAGGGTACTATTGACTAATAAAAGATAAGATCATCGGTATATAAATAAGAGACATTTGTCTATTAGTCGGAGTCATTTTTAAAAAATTAAATATATTAATGTAGCAAAATATTTTAATAAAAATAGAGACGATCAAGAAAGCAATAGCATTTGACCGAAAAGGAAATGTGGAGCCTTCTTTTTTTCCTCGTGCTTTCCAATTACACATTGCCAAATAAGTCCTCAGCCGCCTGAAAAAAGTTAAATCTCTCTTAGAAATAAAGTTGTTCTCACTTTGTAATTATGTTTATCAAATTCAAGGAATTGTCGGTAATGTTTCTAATTTAAGCGGATTTATATCTTAAATAAACAATACTCATACCATTATAAAGATGGGTAAGAACCCGTTGTTTGACCATATACCTATGAATGATAGCTGGAAATTTTTATTTTTGGCATTACCCAACACTTCCACAAGCATGGAATGGAGGAGAAAATGGGTGCAGAATTAATAACAAAATTGTCTTTTATTTATAACCTCTTGTCTCTATGCTGAACCAAACAACATTTGAGCTCACAAATTTTCTACGTGTTGTACACGACAACATGAATATTTTCCCACTACTTATCTCTTGGTTGTCTCTTTTAGATTTTAATGAACATACTTGTCTTATACCATTTATTTTTGCGTCATTTTTCTAAGCTTTTAAAGTTTATTCGGAAGGTCTTGTCCCATGCATGCTTCGTATTGCCATTCATACTTATTCATGAATTTTCACACTTCAGGATCATTGTCGTTAATATCAAATTTATTTATTCCAATCAAATCATGACAACATTAATTGAAAACTAATACTTCGTTTAGATGAAGACCCTCTATCTTATGTGATGAAATAGGACTCCCTCCGTCATTGCTATCGAGTTATCGTCAATTAAAAGAATAAGACTAGACCCATTATTGGAGAAATGAGAGAGATTTGGATTGGAGGGGTTGGTTCAAAATTAGGGCAACACAGTGTGCTTAAAGTAAAAGCACACTCAAGAGGTTGCCATGGATAAGCATGGGGTTGGGATTTTGCTTTGAAATGTGGCAATTTTGAAAAGTGAAAACTAGTGAGGGGTTGGTTGAGCTTTCACCATCAAACTCCCTACAGATGCTGCCATGCAAGAACTTTAGATCAATCTGCTTTTGTAAGTTGTTTTGATAATAAGAACAGGTAATGATAATTGGTTTATGTGTAGCCTAAATGATGATGAAGATGGTAGAAACGTATAAAATGAAGAACAAAGGTAAACTATGGAATGATTATCAATATAGTTCATAGATATCTTATACTGCACAAAATGAACACGTAACAAGAAAAACTCAATTATGAAGTGACGAATTGACAAAGGATGATCCACCAATCATTGTTTTGTTTTCCTTTTCGCCTATTTATGATAGACACCAATCATGTTGGAGTTGTTAAAGTTGATAGCCCTCCTACATTTGGTTGAATTCATTATTCTAAGAGAAATTTGTTGTTCTTCAATAATTGATAGGATTTGTTTTAACCAATAAAAATATTAATAAAGTCGTTATTAAATAAATAAGTAGATAGAAAAGTAGTAAGAAATTTAAAGGATTATTCGTAAATAAGACCCTAACGGGATAAGTTTCATCATCTAAAGGGAAACAACATGATTTGCTAGCTAAGGCTCATAAATGACCGTTCAGTGATATAGGAGGTATAAGGTGCAGTGTCAACCAAGAGGTTTGCCTAGAGACAACCATCCTTGAAAAAATGCGTAATAGCTTACTGGTTGAGCGCTCTTGTGCTAAAGATGGATGAGACTAAGTAATCTACCGAAGTTGTGGGATGAAAAATGCATCGGTAGGAGGAGTGTTTCATCTTAGAGAGAAGCAACCATGTGAGGACTTGTGGACAAAACGAAAGGGAGAATGTCCGCTTGAGTACACAAACATTGGTGAGAGTCCAATGCGTAAAAAATCTAACAGTTTGTCTACAAGATTCGTCGTGGTACGTTGAGATAGAATGCAGTAGAAACAAAAACATAGGAAATGAGTTACCTACTTTTAACGCTCAAAACGCTCAAAGCAAACATTTTCTTTCCAAATTCTATCGAATCTCCCGAAATAGAATTCGAACCTACCACCAATTCTTCTAACAAATAATTTAAAATTTTTGTTAAAAGTAGAAGAAGTAGAATTATAGAGGAAGAGTTGTTTTTATGTGTGTTCAAGGCATTATCCATCCATAAATGTAGAGGACACAGTGGATTGTGAAGAGAGTGGGTTATCTGATTAAAAAGAAATTAGGGATTAATCTTGATTATCACACGACTGCGACAACCACCGCTTTCTTTGACTAATCAAACACATCAATTATCAACCTCTTGCCAGCCAATTAGATTTAAGTGTGTTTAGACTAATTTTTTAGGATAATTTTGAATAATTGAAAATTAAGAACTCAGAACCCCAACAATTAATGGGCTTTGCTATTCCGCAGCGATTAATGGGCTTTGCCGTTTCATCGGGCTTGGACTTTACAACCCATTTTCTCATCATCGTCTACCTCCCTAAACATTTCAATTCTTATCAGACGTTATTTTCATATTCAACGCGGACGGGCAGCACCTGTTCAGATTCGCCGCACATGCCGCAACCCCGCACCCAACGCCGCCGCCGATAGGAGTCATTGTTACGGGAACAATGAATCCGTCCACCAGACTCATGCTGTATTAATGCATTGATGATTTTGGAGTCCCCATTGTCATCTCCACCGCCGGTGCCTCTGCAATGGAGGACTCCAGCGCAGTCGCCGCGGCCGGTGTTTGGGTCGAAACAACAGCCCTGTCTTGGCCAGACTCTGCCGGACCATCTCTCCGGCATTTCAACCACCGTCTGTTCTCCAGCGGAGAGACGGAATCCGCCGTCTCTGGGAACTGAGTGGCCGGCGTTTCCCAAGATTCCCAAATTTTTTTTTTTTTTTTTTTTTTTTTTTTTTGAAGAGATCTTAATTATTTAAATATTTGTTGTTGAAAAATCAGAAAAATAAAATAAAAATAAAATAAAGCATGTTATCTTAGCCTATGGAAGGAACAAAATGGTATATATTGTCAAGAAAAATAAAAAGGGAGAATCACATCAGTAACCAGTCATCGGTCATCGCTTCAGGCCGCCGCCCGGTCTAGTGTCACAGAAGCGCAACCAGCCCTTCCGGTTGTCTTGCCAACAAATCCGGTTCGACCAAAAAAGAAAACAGCAGATAACCGGATCATTCGGTTGGCTAACCATAAAACGAGTAAACATAACCGACTGTCGTTGCCCTAACCGGCCCATCCCGTTGCGAAAAGGAAAACCAGCGCGTTTTCCTGCCCTAAAAAATTCAAACCCTAAACCCAACTCGGTTTCTTTTGTTTTCAGCAAGCCGAACCCGCCTTTGTCCTACAAAGTATTCAACTTGGAGTAAGGTTCTATCCATCTCATCTCTCTGTTATACTCTTCAATTTCTTAGATTCATTAGCTTTCGATTATAACATTTATGCTTCCAATTATTGATGAACCAACCTGCGATTGAGGGTCTTCGTTTGGGACAAAATTGGGTTTTCATTGTTCATTTTTTTCTATTTTCTTGCAACAGAATTTTAATCAACCTGTGCTTTTTGTGGACGGTGTCTGTTGAGATTGCACAAATGAACTTCGGTTTGCAACCAGTTCCTATAACGCCCCAAAAACACGACCCAGCATGGAAACACTGTCAAATGTTTAAGAATGGGGATAGAGTGCAGCTCAAATGTTTGTACTGTCACAAACTTTTTAAGGGTGGTGGGATTCATAGAATAAAAGAACACCTTGCTGGTCGAAAGGGTAATGCTTCTACTTGTCATAGTGTTCCTCCTGAGGTTCAGAATCTAATGCAAGAGAGCTTAGATGGGGTTATGATGAAGAAGAAGAAAAGACAGAAGCTTGATGAGGAGATGACTAATGTGAATGCCATCACCGGTGAGGTAGATGCAATTACCAATCATATGGATATGGATTCTAGTTTTCATTTGATTGAAGTTGCTGACCCAGTTGAAACCAGTTCAGGTTTGTTGGTCAATCACGAGGAAGGATCGAGTAATAAAGTGGGAAGGAAAAAGGGTAGTAAAGGTAAGAGTTCTTGCGTGGATAGAGATATGATTGTTCTTCCAAATGGTGGTGGTATATTAGATTCTAACAAGCTCAATAATCAAGTGCATATGGCAATTGGGCGATTTTTGTTTGACATTGGGGCATCTCTAGAAGCAGTAAACTCTGCCTATTTCCAGCCAATGATAGAATCAATTGTTTCAGCAGGTACTGGGATTATACCGCCCTCATACCATGATATCCGGGGTTGGATACTAAAGAATTCAGTGGAAGAAGTGAGGAGTGATTTTGATAGATGCAAAGCCACATGGGGCGACACCGGTTGTTCTGTCATGGTCGATCAATGGCGCACGGAAGCAGGTCGAACCATGCTGATTTTTTTGGTGTATTGCCCTGAGGGAACAGTGTTTTTGGAATCAGTGGATGCATCTGGAATTATGGATTCTCCAGATTTGCTTTACGAGTTATTCAAAAAGGTGGTTGAACAAGTAGGGGTGAAACATGTACTGCAGGTGATTACTAGGTTTGAAGAAAACTATGCTATTGCTGGTAGAAAGCTTTCTGATACATATCCAACCCTCTATTGGACCCCATGTGCTGCTAGTTCTGTGGATTTGATTCTTGGGGATATAGGAAACATTGAGGGTGTAAATACTGTTATTGAACAGGCTCGATCCATTACAAGATTTGTCTATAACAATACTATGGTTTTAAGCATGGTCAGAAGGTATACTTATGGGAATGATATCATAGAGCCTTGTACCACAAGATCTGCCACAAACTTCGCCACGTTGAACCGAATGGTTGAGCTGAAACGATGTCTGCAGACCATGGTTACTTCTCAAGAGTGGATGGACAGCCCATATTCAAAGAGGCCAGGGGGACTGGAGATGTTGGATTTAATCAGCAGTGAATCATTTTGGTCCTCGTGCAATTCAATTATTCGTTTGACAAACCCTTTATTGAGAGTTTTGAGAATAGCAGGTAGTGGGAAGAGGCCCGCAATGGGATACATTTATGCAGCAATATATAATGCTAAACTAGCTATTAAGACAGAACTTGTTGACAGAGAGCGTTACATGGTCTACTGGAACATTATAGATCAGAGATGGGAACACCATTGGCATCATCCTCTTCATGCCGCTGGATTCTACTTGAACCCCAAGTTCTTTTATAGCATTGAAGGAGAGATGCATAGTGAAATCATGTCAGGGATGTTTGATTGCATTGAAAGACTGGTTTCTGATACAAAGATTCAAGATAGTATAATAAAAGAAATGAACTTGTACAAGAATGCTGATAAAGATTTGGGAAGAAAGATGGCCATCAGAACAAGAGAAACACTTCTTCCAGGTGAGGATCCAATCCATTGCTGTTTCGTGCACAATTGCATTTCACCAGCTTGTTCTAATGTTTATCCTTTCGTTTGTTTATGTTTCTTGTAGCTGAGTGGTGGTCTACATATGGAGGAAGATGCAAAAATTTACAAAGCTTGGCCACTCGAATTCTAAGTCAAACCTGCTCCTCGGTGGGGTTTCAGCAAAATCAAATCCTTTTTGATAAGTTACATGACACTAGGAATCACATTGAACATCAACGTCTTAGCGACCTTGTATTTGTGCGCTTCAACTTGCAACTTAAACAAATGTAAGTCAAATGAAACATTCAGTACACAATGACTCTCATGTTTGAAAGTTAGGGACACTGCTGATTTCTTTTCTCCAATTAATTCATTGGCAGGGCCGCTAAAGCCAATGAACAGCATCCGGTCGACCCCCTTTCGTTCGATGGGCTCGGTATTGTTGACGACTGGGTTTGGAGAAGGGATTTATGTGCAGAGGATTGCGGGAATCTGGAATGGACAATACTCGATAATCCTCCTTCCAGTTCCACTATGCTTTTACCCATGAATGATGACTATGATGACTTGCCTGCAGGTGATTAATTTATATGGTTTTAGTACATACATACCATGAAACCACATTCCTTACTGAAGTTGTCTCATAAATGAGCAGGGTTTGATGACTTGGAGGTTTTTAAAAGGCAGAGGGAGAGTGAAGATGACACTATTTCTTAACACGAAGCTTGCAATGCCTGCAAGCAAGTCGCACCATTTCTGTTGGTACATGATCTTACTTGCAGAATGAATGTTGTATGCTTCTGTAGTAGAATAGGTCACTAGGTCACTGTAACCTATTACTGAGCTAAGTAGTTCGTAGATCACAAGGCTTTTTAGGCAACTTATGGTTTAGATTATTCAGATTAGAGCTGTATATGCAAACGATGGAGGGTCTTTGAGCCTGAATGATTATACCATCATCTCTATAGATATATGATGCTGTTCTTGGTAATCTGTTCTGACCCTGAATGATTTTACATTCATTTTCTAGATGTAAGGTATAACCAAGACTGAAACTGCCCACCAACTTCAATGCATAAAGTAGAGCAAACCAAGGGATATTTTCATTTAACAGCTAAAGGGAAGGCTTATAATTCATAATTGCAACTTCCATCATCACTCCTAGCTGTTGGGTCGTAGTTTTCTGCATTTGGGTCTGTGCAACCTTCAGGGACAGGAAGGTGTACCTGCTGAGCGGCTTTGCCTGCAACAAAGGGAAGCAACAGCTTAGAAGAAGCTGCTTTTGTTTCATACAATTATTGAAGACGTGTAAAGGATCACTTGAGCGCTAACCGTAGAATGCTCCACTTTTTATAGCGTCTTCATTGGCATCACCAAGAGCAGCCTCACTCAGGTACTTATCAGCCAATTGGACTCTCTTCACGTTCTCTTGCTCCTGAACAAGCATGTTTCCATACTCAAGGAGCTTCTGTAGGGTCATCTTCGGCTGCTCGAATGTCGGTGGTCCTTCCTTTGAGTTGACGAGCCTCTTGGAGATATTCTCTACTCCGACCGAAGCAGCCCACTTCCTCACTTCATCATCATATACCCTTGCTCTCAGGGCACCAAAGAAATCTGTGTGGTCATGGTTTAGTTGTTAGGTTGGAATAAAGAAGGGAAATGAATCAAAATTTTGATTCATAGTTTACACTTGAAGCTTACCGATGGATTGGCCAGGGAAGGTATCGACAAGCTTGATGATGTCTTCCTTGGGAACATTGTCAGTCCTAAAGATTCCTGAGCAGACACCGATTCGATCTTCTCGAGTAGGTGCCCAGTAGAATTTTTCCATACGACCATCACGGATGAGAGGAGCATACAACGTCGAGAAGTCGTTACCCGTGACAATGATGGGAACACGAGGGTTCTCCTCTTTGTTGTACATACCAGGGAGCTGGACATTGGTTGGGTTATCAGCTATGTTCATGAGGGTAGCATTAACCATCTGGTTGTTCACAGTGTATTGTGTGGTTCCGCCGAGACGACCAGCTCCTGCATCGAGATCGTTAATGAAGAGGACACACATTTTCCCCTTCTTGATTATGTCTGCTGCTTCACGGTACCTTTGTCGAATCAATTTCGCTGGTTCTCCTGCATTTCCACTCTCCAGTTCTCCTGCACTCATCATAATGGGGCTGAGATCATGAAACAAAGCGTTAGCATGCAGCAGTTGAAGAAGCTGAAACACAAGAACCAGGAAAGTATTGTGAAACTCACTTGATTCCCATCTTGGCAAAGACAAGCTCACACTGGAAGGATTTTCCTTGACCTTTGCCTCCCCAGATACCCAAAATCAGGGGAACCTTGATGTTGGGAAGCTTCATGAAATTCTTGGAGATATGAACAACTAGTTTGTCCATGAAGGCAGGAGCAATGTAGAAGCCATCCACAGTGTTGTCTAAGTTGTACCTATATCATCATCAAAACCCCAACATTACTTCATTGATTGACAATCATAGATATACACAGAAAGATGTAGCCTTTGTTGAAACACTCACTGACGAAGTCCAGCACTTAAATATTCATAAGAACTGAGAACAGGGTCATGAGTTCCTGCTCCAGTAGGAGCTTGGAAGAGTGAGTCGACCATTCCCTTTCCTCTGGTAATGTCTTGTTGATCGTCAGAGATATCATAAGCAAGCCCCTTCCATCTATCCTTATCAGTTTGCTTCTTTTCATCAATGTCCTCAGCAACAGCAACTACCTTCATCAAGCTTCTTCCTGAGGAGACCTTGGAATTTGGGTATCTGAAGTTGGCTTTCTTCAGGCTGCTGCCTAAGAATGCAGAGTTCTGAACTGAAGCTCCAGCGATGGCGCCATTTAAACTCAGCTGCAATAAACAAATACCCAATTAGCCATTCCTCAACCCCTCTAATCTCAAATCTTGGCTACATTATATGATCTCAACAATTGTAATGGAAAACGAGAAGAGAAGGCAAAGGTGAATCAAGATTGGAGTGGTTTGTGGTGTTGTAATGGTGGGAAAGATTTAAATTACCGAAACTCCGTTGACGGCTCCGGCGGTGGAGACAGCGGCGGCCATGGGATTCAGAGGAAGGAAGGGAGAGAAGTTTGGAGTGTGTTGTGAGTTTGAAACTTTTAAGCAAAGGTGAAGGGAAATGGAGAGGAAGACGACAGTTTTGTAGTAAGAGAGTGAAGCTTCGAGAGTTCAAAAGTAGTTGGATAGGCTTTCAAATGGTTAACGACCACACAATTGAGGTTGTTGGGGATGACACGTGGCATCTGGAGATGAACTGGAACTGTGTCGTTTTTTTTTGTTGTTTCTGTTTGTATCCACTAAAATTATCCGTTACCATATTTTCATCTATGATTTCTTTTGTCTTCTTCTTCTTCATTATTTCTACAGAAGTTTCGAGATTCAGTCGAGGGTTAAAATCACAGACCCAACTAGATCTCAAGGAAATACACAAATCCTCCTGCTAGAAGCCTCTCTACCAAAGTAGAACAACAACAGAGGAATACACAAATCTAATAAAATCACCTTAAACAGAGCAAACAGTAATAGATACAGATAAGGGTTATACTCTTCTCAAAGATGATGCGTAGCTAATCTCGTTACGTATCTTCGTTGGCCCCACAATACTTTGTTCACCTCTCCAATTAATGTGTGGCCTCACAACAGAGTTCAACGTCCTTGTTGGCATGCCACCCTGTGTTTGACTATAATACCATTTGTAACAGCTCAAAACGACTACTAGCAAATATTGTCCGTTTTGATCCGTTATGTTATGTATCCCCGTCAGCTACACCCATTAATGCAAAGAAAGGAGAGAGGGGCCATAGTATTCATAAGACAGATACATATAATAATGCAGAGAAAGGGGCCATAGTTTTAGCACATTATAATAAAACCCTAAGGCCATAGCATACCAAAATATTAAAAGTATATTCATTTGCACATACATTTACATGAGAGTCTAGATGTTTATAATGTCCTCTATGATTATGAACTACACACAACTAAACCCATGAATTGAATTTGAACGCACAAACATTGTCTAAGAGAATCACGACATGACAATTCATGAGTGGAACATTCAAAATACTATTATTATCCTATACCCATTTAATAAGATGGAGGAGGAGGAGGAAGAGGAGCCCAAAACATATCTTGTGACATTTGAGTTTGTGGAATCAAATCATAAACCGGCAATGAAGCTGCTGATGCTGCTGCTGCTGCTGATGATGATGCTTCTCCCCCTGAATTATTTGCATTAATATGATCTTTCGACTGCTTCTCCTCCTTTGCATTCTCTTCATCATCATCCTCCATCGGTAATCTTTCATACATAGCGTTGGTAAATGAAGCTGCAACCACTATGACGGTACCAGCGGCGATGAGGGGGCCGGCGACCAGCCCACCGACGACCTGGCCATGGCCGCCCGCGAGATAGACGGTCAAGCCGGTAGCCCCGTGGGGAGAGGGCGTGGGAAGGAAAGCGCCGGAGAGAGACAAGATCTCGAATCGTTCGTGGAGGGTGATGACGCCGGCGGGCTGGCGAAGAGTGACGTCGGCGACGACACCGGTTGCGCTGAGAATGGAGACTCCACGGTGACGGCGGTGAGCGAAGGTGGAAATGGAGTGGGCAATGTCGGTGGCAGTAGTGATTTCGAAGACGTGGCTTTGTAGGGCGTTGGGAGTGTGTTTGGTGATGACAATAGGTGGCTTTGGCTTGTTTTTTGAGCCTGGTGGTCGCCCTCGTGGCCGCCTCTTGGTTTTGACTCCATGATGATCTTCATTCTTAGCATCACGTTGTTGCTGTTGTTGTTGTTGTTCTTCTTGGTTTTCATCTTCTGGGTTTTTAGGATCAAAGGAAGATAAAGAATCAAGCCGTATCATTGTAGGATTCCCAATTCCACCCCACCATCTATTCGCCATATCCCTGATGTTTCAGATCATATAGTATACATGTGAAAATGGAGAGGTGGGTTTTGGTTAAAATGGGGAAACTAATAGGAAATTAGAAAGAAATTGGAGGAGGAAACAGAAGCCATTGAATAAGATGAAGCAGCAGCAGCAACAACCGAACAGAGGAAACAGAGAAGCCTTTTTGCCACCCAATGAAGGGCCCGTGTTTCGAAGCTGAAGTGAGTGACAGCTTCTGGAGAAACATTAAAGATTAATAAACGTCCCTATTTTCAAGACTTTTTCCATATAAAACATAAATGTTCAAGTTCCAAGCTCACTGAGGGCAGGCAAATTGAGAGGCTGGGGTTCAGGGGATACATGCATAAACTCGCCAGGAGAACCCCATTTTTGAATTCTGAACTTGGAATATGGGATGACAGCAAAAAAGAGAACCCATTTTTGCGTTTATTGAGAATGTAAGTTTTGGGGAAGACATGGCGTTTGCTGTCAGTACTATGCATGTGTGTCTGTGTGTAAGCAGAGTATGCAGAAACGCCGACCCCTAGGCAGCCGCAGCCGCAGCCGGAGCTCTACATACTTGCTCTGTCTCCACACGCCGCCCTGGAATCTACTCTCCTCCGCATCATTGTTTGATGTGCCATAGCTCACAATCTCATCTATATTTACTACATTTTAGCTATTAAAGTTCAGAACATAATTCTTAAAAGTGTCCAAATTAAACGGACATTTTCATGGGAGAATCAAGTGTTGAACACTGTCATAAGCCCTATTCTCTAGGACCAAGACCTATTCTCAAGGTCTTTTTTTGGCTTGTTAGTTTATCTTTAGGTTTAACAGAAGGCTATATAATGCCATTCTTTCTGCTGTTGAAATCATCAAGTTTTGAGTGTCATATTGTATGTCTTGAATAACTTTGGTGTTGTGAGTACATTTGTTCCGCTTTCGGCGCACAACAAGTGGTATCAGAGCATTGTTGTGGTATTTGGGGGTATTGTGAAAGTTTGGGCCTCATCGACCATTAGACGTGCTCACAATCGTGTTTATTCTCTTGAAAATCAGTTTTCAAGAATTGTGTTTTTGAGTTACATCCAGATTAATTATTGCAAATGGCCGAACCATCACGACGTGGATCGAGAGTGTGGAGTTCCAATCTCGAAGTAGAAAAATTTGATGGAACCAATAATTTTGGTGTTTGGCGAGGCGAAGTTAGCGATTTGCTGGTCATGCAAGACCTCGATGTTTCTCTCCAAGAGGAGATGCCTGAAGACATGACAGAAGCAGAATGGACAAAATTAAATCGGCAAGCCTGTGGAATTATTCGATCCTGTCTTGGCAAGGATCAGAAATATCCATTTATGAAGGTTACCATGGCGAAAGAATTATGGGACAAGCTTGAAGCGAAATATATGAAGAAGAGTATGGAAAATAAACTCTATTTGAAGAAGAAACTCTTCCGTTTTGACTACAAGGAAGGTATCTCAATGGCTGAGCATTTGGATGATTTTAACAAAATCATCACTGATTTGCTCAATCTTGATGTTAAGATTGATGACGAGGACAAGGCGTTGTTGTTATTAAACTCTTTGCCGGAATCCTACGAGTTTTTAGTAACAACCCTACTACATGGAATCACTAATATTGATTTTGAAGATGTTTCAAATGCCTTAATAAACAATGAGATGCGAAAGAAGGAAAAGGAGACGTATCAAAACTCTAGCTCAAATGTTCTCACTGCTCATGGAAGAACTTCTACTTGGAAAAGGAACGAATGTGGAGAGTCTCGATTAAAGTCGAGAGGTAGATCTGATAATTGGAGAAAACTTGATAAAAATGAGTGTGCATATTGTCGACAGAAAGGCCATTGGAAAAAAGATTGTTCGATCTTAAAAGAGAAGGGGTCGAAGTCCAATGTGGTTAAAGATGACGACACTGATGATGCCTTGACAATCTCCCTATCAGCCAGCCAAACCATGGAATGGATTCTTGATTCTGGGTGCTCCTATCATATGTGTCCCAACAAAGAGATGTTTTTGGACTTCAAAAAGTTCAATGGTGGAGTTGTCTATATGGGTAATGATAGTACTTGCAAGATAATGGGAATCGGCTCAGTACAAATCAAGATGTTTGATGGGGTTATACGAAAACTCAAAGATGTGAGGTATGTTCCTGACTTGAAGAAAAACTTGATTTCACTTGGCGTTTTGGATGCGAGTGGTTATCGCATCATTTTGGAAGGAGGGAATTTGAAAGTAGCTCGTGGAGCTTTGGTGGCAATTACAGGAACTAGAAGAGGTAGCATATACTACCTCAACGGAACCACAATAATTGGGCATGCTGCTATGGCAAGTTCGAAAGAACAAGACATATCGAAATTATGGCACATGCGACTCGGGCATGCTGGTGAGAAGGCGCTTCAGACATTGGTGAACCAAGGAGTCCTTAAGGGTGCCACAACTGGAAAAATTGATTTCTGTGAACATTGTATATTTGGTAAACAAAAAAATGTGAAGTTTGGTACAGCTATACACCAAACAAAGGGTATTTTGGATTATGTTCACACCGATGTATGGGGTCCCACAAAGAATGTCTCATTGGGAGGAAAGAGGTGGTTTGTCACCTTTATTGATGACTACTCGAAGAGAGTTTGGATGTATCCCATGAGGCACAAAAACGAGGTTCTCCAAATCTTCCTAGAGTGGAAGAAAATGGTAGAGAATCAGACGGATAGGAAAATCAAAAAGCTGAGATCAGACAACGGGGGAGAATATACTTATGATCCATTCCTTAAAGTATGCCGAGATGAAGGGATCGTTCGACACTTCACTGTTCCTGGTAAGCCACAACAAAATGGAGTTGCTGAGAGAATGAACCAGACATTAATAGAGAAGGTTCGATGCATATTGTCTCAAGCAGGATTGAGTAAGGCATTTTGGGCTGAGGCTCTCAGTTATGCAGTTCACTTGGTGAATCGTTTACCTGTTTCTGGAAACGGTGGGAGAACTCCGCTTGAGGTATGGTCAGGTAGTCCTGTTAGTGATTATGATAAATTGCATGTGTTTGGGTGTCCTGCTTATTATCATGTGACAAACTCAAAACTGGATCCTAGAGCAAAAAAAGCCAAGTTTATGGGCTTTAGCAAAGGTGTGAAGGGCTATAGGTTATGGTGTCCAGAAACAAGTAAAATTGTTAATAGTCGAGATGTGACATTCGATGAGTCTGGAATGTTTTTGCAGAAAATTGAAAATAATGACGAGGCATTGAAGCAGGTGGAGAAGGTGGTGTTCTCTCCTGATGTGGTTGCTCCTACCGAAGAACCTATTGATCAGGTAAATAATAACTTTGATGTCTTAGAACAAAAAGAGCAAAGTCTTGAGGAGCAAAGCCTTGTGAATGAAAGAGTGGAGGAACCTGAGTCAATCGCCAAGAATAGACCACGAAGGGTAATTCGAAAACCTGCAAGGTTTGATGATACGATAGCATATGCTTTCTCTTTGATTGATGGAGTTCCTAACAGCTACAAAGATGCTATTCAGAGCCCGGATAGCTTACACTGGCAAGAGGCTGTGAATCAGGAGATAGCATCATTGGAGATAAATCAAACTTGGGATTTGGTACCACTTCCAAAAGGTAAGAAGGAAATTGGTTGTAAATGGGTTTTTGCAAAAAAGGAAGACTCTTCTGGTATACGTTATAAGGCTCGACTTGTGGCTAAAGGTTACGCACAAAAGGAAGGTATTGATTACAATGAAATTTTCTCACCTGTGGTAAAACATTCTTCCATTCGAATTTTGTTGGCTTTGGTTGCTCAATTTAATCTTGAGCTTGCACAACTTGATGTAAAAACTGCTTTTTTGCATGGAGATTTGGAAGAAGAAATATATATGGCGCAACCAGTTGGTTTCCAAGTAGTTGGACAACAACATTTAGTATGCAGATTGAAGAAATCTTTGTATGGGCTGAAGCAATCCCCTCGCCAATGGTATAAAAGGTTTGATCATTTCATGGTAGAGCATATGTATACTCATAGTCAATTTGACCATTGTGTGTATTATCGGTGTCTCGATGATGGATCGTTTATCTATTTGCTCTTATATGTTGATGATATGTTAATTGCTTCAAAGAGACAGATGGAGATTGATAAGCTCAAAGATGAGCTTTCTAAAACATTTGAAATGAAAGACTTAGGCAATGCAAAGAAAATACTTGGAATGGAGATAGAGCGAGATCGGAAAAAAGGTACAGTCTGGTTGACTCAGTCTCAATATCTACGCAAGGTATTGTCAAGATTTAGTTTGAATAATTCAACCAAACCCGTTAGTACTCCACTTGCTCCTCATTTCAAGCTTAGTGCTTCCATGTGTCCAAGTTCTGATGATGACAAAAGGTATATGGAGAACATTCCTTATACAAATGCTGTTGGTGCGTTGATGTATGCTATGGTGTGTACTCGACCTGATCTTTCACACGCAGTAAGCATGGTGAGTCGTTATATGCATAATCCTGGTAAAGAGCATTGGCAGGCTGTAAAATGGATTCTTAGGTACATTCTTGGCACTATTGATGTTGGTATTAAGTTTCAAAAACAAGAAATGTTTAAGCTTGACAATCGTGTAGCTGGTTATGTGGATTCTGATTATGCTGGTGATTTGGATAAGCGACGATCTACTACGGGTTATTTATTTACTATGGCTGGTGGACCTGTTTGTTGGCGTTCAACATTGCAGTCTACTGTTGCATTGTCTACCACTGAAGCAGAGTATATGGCAGTAACAGAAGCTTTTAAAGAAGCTATTTGGATGCATGGTTTGATCAATGACTTGGGTATTTTGCAGGAACATATAGATGTATTTTGTGATAGCCAGAGCGCTATTTGCTTGTCAAAAAATCAAGTCCATCATGCTCGTACAAAACACATTGATGTCCGTTTTCACTTTATTCGAGAAATTATTAGCAAAGGGGATATTCGGTTATTAAAAATTGGAACAGCTGATAACCCTGCTGATATGTTGACAAAGGTTATCACTCGTGAAAAGTTCTGGCATTGTTTAGATTTCATCAACGTCGGAAGGGAGTAGTGTGTTGACATGGTAGCAACCAAATTAGCTATCAACTTGGAGATCTTATGACAAGGTGGAGATTGTTGAACACTGTCATAAGCCCTATTCTCTAGGACCAAGACCTATTCTCAAGGTCTTTTTTTGGCTTGTTAGTTTATCTTTAGGTTTAACAGAAGGCTATATAATGCCATTCTTTCTGCTGTTGAAATCATCAAGTTTTGAGAGTCATATTGTATGTCTTGAATAACTTTGGTGTTGTGAGTACATTTGTTCCGCTTTCGGCGCACAACATCAAGCATCTATGTTGTAATTGTTTCACTGTTCCTGCATTTCCTAATCCTAATCCCGATATTGTCATTCCTTCCCCGATCCATAATCTCACAACACTGTCTTTGAGCTGCCTGTACATTCAATCAAATAGACAACATTAATGACATGTCCAAATGAGAATGTTTTAAATAAATGTGTCAGAGGGAAACAGAGATCGTGACCTTCATCCATTGCTCTGTGTCCATCTTCGTTGAGGAGACAGTAACGTCTTTCACCGCCATGACCCGAGCGTATTCAATGGTCTCGCATACTTTCTCTTCCTTAGCCACGAACCTTTCGTATCTGGATTTGATACTCCTTGAGCCCACCTCTTGAGCTTGCTTCAAAAAGTAAACAACCGGTCGCCAGCACGGGTCAGAATTCACAGGACGTGTATTGAAGTTGAAGGGTCCATCGCTCCAGGTCCTCCATGTCTTGAACGTCTGAAATGGAATCTCCAAGTCCGTGGCTGCCACCATGAAAGGATATATCTGAACAGAGTAGCCCCATGCGATGGAGACAGACCATTTTCTCCTCCGGTCGTAGCATAAACTTTGCTGAAGAATTCGAGACGAGTCCATTCGGTATGCTTGCATAAGTAAATTCAATGAGTCAATCCTTGTTTGATTAGGAAACAATGGCTCCAAGCGATCAAGGTGATGAAGCGATACAAGTGGTGCCAATGGATGCGCTGCCAATATCCCATATGGGTCACCTTTAATATCAAACTGCACAAATTGAAAACAAATGCCATCATCAACGTCAAATTTCCCTCAATTTGACAGACCGCCGCCGACGCAGAATCCGACTTAACTGGTGTTGTTGATTTCCTAACTATTCCTCAATCATTAAACGTGTCAGAAGAGTAATTGACGGCAGTACTTATGTTTTAAAACCATTCAGAATATGCCACGTGTATTACCAACTACAGAATGTAACAGAAAAGGGACTTTTACCTGGTGGAACCCACGTTCTGTTGTGAGGTGCACGCCGAGCTCGGTAATACAGGCCCATACCCTTTGATCGGAACCGTAGAAATAACTGTAGCGTTGAAGACAACCGTCCATGACGTTGACTAACTGGGCGGCGAGTGGGTAACTGATTGCGAATCCACCGCCGCCGAAGGCCATCTGGTAGGAGTGAATCTGGTCTTGCTCAATGCTCTCAGAGTTCCCACCAATGTAGTACATCTGATTGTGATCATATTTCGCTAACACAGAAACTAAATTCTCCGTGAAAAACACGGTATCATCATCCCCCATAACGAACCACCTCACGTTTTTCAGTCCCAATTTGTAACTCTCCACCACAATTCGAGCCATACGAACCGCCGCCGTCGTGCACGAATAACCCACTCCATCACACGACTCCGACACCCGATATGGAACCAGGTTTTTGGTTTCTCCCGGCTCCCTGTCGAGCCAAGCGAACCCTCGATACCGGTTGGGGTTCCACCAGAGATGGGTGTAGAGACTGCGCGCTTCCCACGTTTGAACAGACGCGCCAATTCCGAATACGATGTGGGATATGTTGGTGGGGGAAGTGGATATGTGGTCGGGAAGGATGAAGCGGTGGGATGGAGAAGAAGAGAAAACAGAGCGGAGGAGGAGGGAGGAGGAGACGAGGAGGCAGAGCAGGACGGCGGCTCTTGGCAGTAGAAGCAAAAAGGCGGATAGTTTATCGGGAAATGCAAAGGAGTGTTTGAAAGTGTTAAGTAGACGCTGATTGGTCCTCGAACCTGTAGTGTGAGTGGTCGTGTTGTGTGTCTGCATTTTGAAACTGCAAACAGAGGAAAACAGAGGAAAACAGGGGAAATGAACTAGAGCGAAGAACTGAACGTGATGGATGGATGAAGCAATTACAACCTTTTTCCTTTAAAATGGCGTGTTGGGCGGCCGGAGAATCCTGGTTTGAGAAGGAAATGACATCCTTTTTTTGAAGTGCCAAGCGGGTATTCCCCTGTTTGGCCTCTAAAAACCAACAAACTCGTGTTATCCGCCCTGCTACGTTTGGACTGTTTCGAGTATATAAAGATACAACGTTGAATTGGTGATCCCACTAATCCTAATAGGATTAACTCGAGATTAAATATAAACTCAAAGTTATAAGTTTAGATTTAATTATTAAAAATAAATGGTCATTATTTATTAATTTGAAGTTTAGATTAAATTCTTAATTTGACCCTATGGAATACATTAGGCAAGGCTTAAGATTAATATCATCCACAAAAAAATTCCTTCAACCTAAAACTTATGTACATTTTATAGATATAGACTATAGTCCAACGTCCTTAATTGTTTAATATTCAATTGTTTAATATTATTTAGATCAATATTAATATTATGTTTTTAGTAGGAAGGATTGTAGACCCTAAAATATTTTTAAAAAAATAATGAAAAAAATAAGTGGTAACGTTGAAATGCATATTAATATGAGATTTTCTTGATCTTATAATAAAATAGAAACAAACTGACCATTTTAAAAGGCCTTTCAACCTTATAGTTTAAATGTTATTTTTTAATCTTATAATAAAGCCATTGTATTTGATCTATTCTGAATTTCTTAATCTCTATAATCGCATCAAATTAGAAACTTTTCATCTATTTGTCCACGCCACGTCAGTTCTAGTTGAGACAGCCAACTGCCATAAGCCACGTGTCGGATAACAACGGTGACGTCACTCTTTAAGACACTAATAATAGTAATTTTATCTGACGTGACGCATGGGTTTGGGCTATCAAGCCCATATTCAAATTATTGTCAACATGATTTACACAATAACGAGATGTATTTAATATATATATATATATATATATATATATATATATATATATATATATATATATATATTGAATATGTTTATTAGGGATGAGTTTCCACATCCTTGTAAGTGATGCTTCGTTTTTTCTCTTCAAACAATGTAGATTCCTGTAATCCACTTCTTTGGGGACCAGCGCCTAGCTGACACGCTGCTTGATTCCTAACTTTTATACTATTTATAATAGCTTAAATTCATCGCTAGTCGATATTGTCATTAGCCTCGCCATTTTTAAAATGCGACTGCAAAAGAAATGTTTACCCACTCGTAATAAATGTTTTTGTATACGAATATTAAAGTAAAGAATGAAATTAATTAGTATGTGATAATTAAAAAAACAAAATAGCCTCGTACCTGAATTGATGAAATTGATTGATATATATGAACTTTGAATCCTTACCTTTATTTATTTAAAAAAGAAAATAATAATAATTGAAGAAGAAATAATGGTTAGTTCGGGGTTGGAGATTGCGCCACGTGTGGAGAAGGAAACAGAGTGGGGACCACGGGGGCGTGTTTAGTTCCAAGAAGGGTAAGAGTGGGATGACGAAAGGATGCCACGTATAAAATTCTATTGAACTGCTAAAAGAGAAACGGCAAATGGAAATTAAAAAAATGAAAAAGAAAAAAAAGAAGAGAGACAGTGGGAGAAAGTGGCGGGGAGGGGGAGGCGGTCGGCTGAGGACCAGAGGCGTGTCAGTACTGGAAGCTCCGCTGTCGACACCTCATTCTGCCACGTGTACCTTTTTTTTACTCAACTTGCCTCTCCTCCCCAAAATTCTTATTTCTTCCCCCCCCCCCCCCCCCCCCCTTTCGTTCATCCCTTCTACTCTTCCAAACTCATTTCTATTCCTTAAATTGCAACTTCAGCCCCCAATTCTTGCCTTTTTCCCCAAATCACCCATATTTTCTAAAATTTACAACTTTAAAATAGATTTCCATTTCCACGTAAAGAATGCATCATTCCTCCTCTCCAATTGATATTGGATCTCACAATTCACTTGTTGGATCAATTGGAGATCTCACAATTCACTTGTTGGTGGCCAGCATCCTAACAAATATGTTTTAAAATCATGAGGCTGCAATGATATGTAACATACAAAACAGAACAATATGTGCTGCGCGGTAGACTTGGACTTTTATAAATGGTATCAAAGTCAAACACTTAGAGGTAGATTGTAAGATTCCACGTCGGTTGAAGATAAAAACAAAACATTTCACTTCTTTGTAATACATACATTTTGAAACCTCGAAGGTAATTCAAAGATAACAATATCTTTTAGGTGTAAACTTGAGGGATTACAAATAGTGAAAGGGACTTAGAATGAAAATTGGGAAAAGTTATGGATGGAATTGAAATAAAAAAGAAGAGAAGGGAAAAAAGAGTAAATAATGAAAAAAGGAGTTGCTGGGTGTCAGGCAGACGAGGGGAAACTTTCGGCCGAATATCTTAGGGCTTACAGATCATGCGTCTACGTCGGCCACTCCTCTTTAAAATTCTTCCATTCCGATGTTTCCACTCTAAGCCTCACGCACTCTAATGCGCACACACACACATATATATACACATCTATATATATTCTTCAACCTTTTTCCATCTTCATATATATTTTTATTTTAATTCAAATCCCATTTTTCACCGCAATAACATGGCTGAGATTTGCTTTGCTGGGGATGGCGAGCCCTCTCCCCGACCAAAATCTCGACCCCGAAACTCGGCTCGCCGGACAAAGGAGTTTCTTCACCACAATGCCGCTGCCGATGAATCTGCTTCGTCGTCGTCGCCGCCGTCTACGCCGCCCTCGCACCAGGGACGGAAACGCCGCGGTGTTCATCATTCCCTCCGGCGGTGCAAAAAAGTGGATAATAATGTTGATGGTGTGGAGACGGCTAAATATGGGGTCACCTCTGTTTGCGGAAGAAGAAGAGAAATGGAGGACACGGTTTCGCTTCATCCATGCTTCGCTACTTACAGAAATCAACCCCAGATTCCCCTTCACTTTTTTGGGGTCTTCGACGGCCATGGCTGCTCTCATGTAAGAATAACAACACCTCCACCGCCGCCGCCTTTTCAGTTTCATCAATTTTGGCTAAAAAAAAAATTGAATTCCTTAATTTGGGGTTTTTTTTTTTTTTTTTTTTTTTTTTTTGGGTGTAATTAATTATAATTAATTAGGTGTCAGTGAGGTGCGAAAATCGAATGCATGAACTATTGAAGGAAGAGATTGAAAGCGAATTAGGAGAATCAATGGAGTGGAAGACATTGATGCAACGAAGCTTTGGGCGTATGGATGAGGAAGTCAAGGAGTACTGCCATCACGACGACGACGACGACGACGACGACGACGAAGACGACGACAAAAATAAAAATACGGATAGTTGCAGATGCAAACTCCAGACTCCTCGCCAATACGACACCGTTGGATCAACCGCTCTGGTTGCCATCGTAACGCCCCACCAGCTCATCATCTCCAACTGCGGCGATTCCCGCGCCGTGCTTTGCCGGAAAACTAGTGTCCTCCCCCTCTCCTCCGATCATAAGGTACGTCCAATACTCTCGTTGAGGATTGGGCGTGTGTTTTGTGAATTTCCCATTTTTTTGAATTTTTATGATTTGAATAAAATTCTGAAATTTTGGTAGTTTTGCAGCCAGATCGACCGGACGAATTGTCTCGTATAGAATCGAGAGGCGGGCGAGTGATTTACTGGGACGGGGCGAGAGTGTTGGGAGTTTTAGCGATGTCAAGAGCCATAGGAGATGGTTATCTAAAACCGTACGTGATATCGGAGCCAGAGGTGGTGGAGGTGGATCGGACCGGGGAGGATGAGTTCTTAATCTTGGCCACCGATGGCCTGTGGGACGTCGTTTCCAATGAAACAGCGTGCGACGTCGTACGAACCTGCATGCGGGCTCCGCCGGCTTCCACATCATCGTTGAGCGGCAGTGACAAAACTTGCTCCGACGCCTCCATTGTGCTGACGAAGTTGGCCATGGCGAAGCATAGCTCAGATAACATTAGCGTAGTGGTCATAGATTTGAGGAGATGTCACCGAACTCTAAATTAGCGTCCTCAAGAACACACCCAAATAGAAATATGTTCCTTTTTTTTATTGTTTGGTTTCATTTCGTGTTTGAATTTAAGGTTGGAGAAATTAGCTTAGTATATTTTGATGATAAATTAATGGGGAGACATTAGTGGTTGATCTTAGCTTTAGCTTAGATTGTGATTTAAGGAAGAGAAATGAATGGATGAGATGCCATGAATTCACTCTCTTTTTTAACTAGATCAATCAAAACATCTTGAATGAACGCTTGCCAATGAAATGTTGAAAAACAGAGCCCACTAAGAAAGGTTAGATTTCATTAAATTGATTCCATTTCAGCTGCCATTAACTGAAAACGAGGGCGTAATCAGAAAGGATAAAGCCATAATATTTTGACTTTAAAGTTAAGGTTTAGTTCAATCTATGAAGCTTGGAATCTAGAAAAATCAATAGAAAGTGGAGTATTATATAATAATGCTCAACCTTTTCCTCCCCCCTGTCTCAAAGGAGAACCAAACGACAGGGACAGAGTTGAAAATTTCAAAGATGTCAGTGTTCTACGTCATTGACAATTTCCCGAACAGTCTTTGGAACTTATGCTCATACCCATTTAGTTTATACTCTATCCCTCTCCAGATTGATTACGCAATATCACCAGCGAATCTGCATCCATTCTGCAACTGCAATGCAAGAGAGAGAGAGACACACACACATACACACGCACATAATATACACAGAGAGCCGAGAAGAGATAAAAAGCACAATCTACTTTTTCGTTCATGTTTTTTGTAAGAATCAAATCCACCACTTTTTCTTGAGACCCAAACCCAGGCAGGCAATAAATAGAGTGATGTCTCCTGTTATGTCTCTATTTCAACAGAAAGATTCCCACTTTGCTATCATATTCTAATCATACTCTACACTCATCTATATCTAATACTCTGACATATGAAAGGGAGTTCTGATTTTCTCCAATATCAAGCATGGCAGCTTTGGAAACAATCCATTACTAGTGAGAGCATTACATTCACAATTAAGAAGACCTAGATTTTATAAAACTTGAAGCTGTGAATCTCGAGTTTCAACTCAGAAGAACAAGTTTTAATACTATTGGATTTACATGATCGGAATGTGAAGACACGAGGGTGATAATAATGCTCAACCAAGTCATTCGGAATGTGAAGACACGTAGAATATCCATCAGTGGACACAACAAAGCAACTATTTGCCGCTAATTAGCAAAATTACAAACGGTGAAATGTTTACAATTGGGTGACAAAAATCGACTCAACAAATTTGGCTCTCATTTTGAAGCCAGTTATAATAATTTATAACAGAATAGAATGAACTATATCAGCTAATATAATGTCAGCTAAATGGTGGAGGTATAATAGAGAGTACCTACGTGGTTGATTACATGTTGGAATTGGTAAACCAGGGGCATCCAGAAGTCTTCACTCTTGAGATGATCTCTCAGTAAACATCTTTTTATTGCTTCTTAAGACAGATGGTTGCCATTTCTTTGCTTCGCCAATCTGCCCTTAAATAGGGGGGTTAGTAATTTAGGGGCTGGAACATTTTCACTTCATTTTTATGCTCTTGTGAGGAGCTTGTCAGCCATCATGATCTTATAACTTGCATGAGGACCTTCCGACGTATCCCGCACATTCACATGCCAACCCATGGCCTTCCCAATGCCTTGAAGCTCATCCATGACTGCAACGGAGTCTCGAATGTACACTCGTCCACCTGGTCTCAGTATTCTATCCATCTCAAGCATTATGGTTGATATATTGCACCTGAAACACGCATCAATTTGACAGTTGGTACCCATCACAATGATTTTCAAATTCACTCGGTTGATCTCATTGGAATACATTATTATGAATTAGGGGAAGGAAAGGAGTGTAAACCAGGAATAGATTACATCTATAGAAAATCAAACAGAGAAATCGAATTAATATGGGATACCTTTTCCTTTCGACTGAGAACAAACCAGCTGCATGCAATAAGTCGTAGGTTCTTGGATATGTATCAAATGGTTCGCACCTGACATGTTACAATATTGTTGTTCTGTTTTCAGTAATCAACATTATCTTTTTATATCAGTGTAGTTTAAAACATGCATCCAAAAGCTTGATGCTAATAAATTTATGAAATTTTTCTGATTGTTTTTACGTATATTATAAGTAAAAAGGCTTATGTTACCAATCGTGCATAACTCCAATAAGTCCACGATCATAAATAACAGGCAAGGTGTTAGGCCCACTAACAGGAACAACATTCAACACCCAGCAATCTAGTTTAAGATCAACCAACGCCGCTGCAAATCTGTTAACACAAGATCTTAAGCAAATATATCATGGGAAGAATGAAGAAGTGGTAGATCAGGTGGTTGGTAAACATACCCTCCAAATCCCGCTCTCATATCCATTACATTTCTTAGTCTGAACGTTTTCCAATGAAATGCACGAACATAGCTGTCTATTATCTCATTCCAGTATTTAGATTCTGCCTTGAAGAGCTCATTTCGGGAAATGTACGCATCGTATTGAATTGTCTGAAGCCTACCAGGTGGTGTATGCAACCGTTCAGGCCAAACAGTGACATTTGCCCCATAACCATCTTCTGGAAGACGGGAGATGCATGTCTTAAGATCTACATTCCTGTCTCCAAAGAAGTAATCAAAGATTATGCACAAAAATCACATAGAAAAAAACTAACTCTACAAAGAAAGGAAAATATAAGAACACACACTACAATTCTCTAAGAATCATACCATACTCTATCTGGGTCGTCATCTTGGTCACAAAGTGGAGGTTTAGTTTCTGCCTGACGATTTAGATAACAACTATTATTTAATGGCTTCTGCCAAATTGCAATATATCCATCTTTTTTCACGAACTCCCAACATAGTCGGGTGGTCAAATTGAGCATCTCTGACAACCACAAGGAAAAATTCACACGTAAGCAACACTTGAAAGTTCAGAGAAAAGATCAGGTCAATTTCACCCGAACTAACAAAAAGTAGGTGTATACAACATATAAGTTGCCACAGGACTCTTAGATGTTTGTTCTTATCATCTCAATCTTGTATCAAACAGGTTGTATTACTTATTCTAGAAGGACAAAAGGAACTTGCAAGATAAGAGTGTTCGTGTCACTAAGAAACTGTAAAGTGCAAAAATTTCAAAGCTCTAACTGAGAATTGCCCTTCCAGAGTGCAGGCCAAACTCTTAAGGCAAAAACACACCATCGGCAGGAGATCTTAAGTAAGCTTTTAGTTACCTTCCCACTGTTCCTCCAAAACTTCTTCATGCTTATAAACAGGTTGTGCTGCCCACGCAAAGTATCCACCGGCCCTGAGCATTCGGTTAAGCTCAAGCAGCAAAATGCCATCTTCATAGGACAAGTTGAAGATTAGAAATCAACAGACATGAGACAAACCTAAAGTAAATATGCTTCACAGAGCAAAGCTTCACTAGGCAAATAATTTAGCTAGACAATGCCTGGCACATTGGAAACATTAATTTCAAGAAACCTATTAGAAATAAACTGAGGTCTTCATGAGCAACAAAGTAAACAGGCAATCTTGATGTTTATTTATGACAACAATGATTTACGGCCCAAGGCGAAAGAGTAAGAAGTTTCACTCTGAAAAAGTGTTAGGGAGTACGAGTTATAGTGCTAAGTACCCTAAAAAGAATTTTACTTCATACAATAGTTTTCGTTTGCTCATTGAATCTGATATCAAGCACAGCTAATGAACGTCTAGAATTGTTCTAGCGAAGAAAAATGCCTTTCTTAAATTGAGTACCAATGAGAATTTCACTCTTTACCCTGTTCATATTTACGTGATAAATAGTGGATGAGATTGAAAAAGAATTACCATCACGGGTCCAGTTGATTCTGCATCGCGAACAATGTATCAAGTCAAAAGCTTGACTGGGATACAATAAGCGATGAGTAGCAAATGCAGCAACCATTGCAGGTACACCACGTTCAAGAGCAAACTGAATCTGATTCTCGTGAACATCTTTTGGAGCAATGGACATGGTAATGACATTCCGAGACAGCAAATAGGCGCCAAAACTTGCAACACCACATCCAATATCCAAGACAACGCGAGTATGGTGACCAAATGCAATATCAGGGATCATCTAGTTAACATGAAGAGAAACAGCATAAGATGCCATGCCACCAAATGCTTAATTTGCATTCTGAACTTTCAGAATTACAGTTTTATTTACCTTAGAAATATGATCCAAATATTCGTCTGCACCATGTATAAACTGTGTCCCACCTCCAGGAAATTTAAACTTATCTTTGTCTCTGGTAATCCAGTTTTGGCCCCCTTTATCCTCAACCAGACGAGTATGAGGAACATTGCTGAACCAGACCTAAAACCAATGATACGCCTAAGTTAGAAAAACTCCAAAACCAGACCTAAGACCAATGATACGCTTAAGTTAAGAAAGCGCCAAAACCAGACCTAAAACCGATGATACGCCCAAATTAAGAAAACTCCAAAATACTTTCACAAAAGAAACAACTTTTAGTTGTAGCAGTTTCAAATCGTTCAATTTCTGTAATTGGAAGTATAAAGCGAGCAATACCTGGTCTCTGCTTCTTGGCCAAGGGATTGGGGTCTGGTACCCCTTCGGCGGAGGGATCAAGCAATTGAAACCTCCACCGGCGACTGGGCAATGCCTCTCGAACTTTTCCCCTTTCTCCACTGACTTGAGCTTTGAAATTGCGTCCACATTGTCCAAACAAGGTATATACTCACTCATGTTCTGAGGGCAGAGGGCAAACTTCTTAATCCGGAAGCTCCGAGAACCGCCCTCGCCATTGTCAACCTCCGTGGAATTCCCCCTGTTCTCCACGTATTCAGGATCCAAATCCCCGACCTCAAATTGATCCGACATTGTTCCATTCTCGTCCACAATTCCAAATCTCTGCACCGAATCGGAGGGCGGAGGGGGATTCGGAGCGAGCAACGGCGATGGAGTTGGGTCGAGATTCAACGTCTTATCAGGAAGCGTCTGCGTGTCATTCTGTTGAATCAGAGTAGAGATATTGAAGTGCTTGTTGTAGTTGGGTGAAAGTGAAACCGTAGGAGCTTCACTGGTGCTTTGGAAGAATATAAGCTGCTGGTACCCATCGGACCAGTGCTTCCCAAAGTAAAAGAAGGTAACAGAAACAAAAACAAGAGTAGCGATCTTGAATAATGGAGGAGCTCGAAATGAATCGGCGTTCACAAGCGAATCAGATCTCATTCTTGCTGAATTCCAGAGTCCCAGATCTCAGATCTTCTCCACTTCTCCAGCTCTCTCTCTCTCTCTCTCTCTCAGGAACTTCGACACTTTCTCTACAATCGAAGCAATTGGGAGGCGGAATCGGAGGAGGAGAATTTGCAGAATTCAGCTCTCCAACGTATAAACAATAATATCAATATGGGAGTGAAGTTAACGGATTTTGAGGAAGAAAATACGACGATTGCATTTTTACATTACAACATTAGGCGTCGTGTCCGAAAAGGCGAGGGAAATTGATGCGGGTTCTCACCCCGAGTTGTACCGAGTTTCCGTATCGCCTGCCTGAGAAGATGCCACGTGTTAAGACCGAGTCCATAAATGGAATGCCGTTTAGTCCAGTTTCCATATCCAACGTCGGTGACCCACGAGCTCATAACCGTGGGTTACTTCTTCTTATAAGCCTTACAAATGGCGTTTCCAAAAAAGGATAAATTCGCTGAATTTTCTCATTTTCCCGTGAAAATATTTTGGATTTAATTACTATTATTATTTTTTTTGTTTAAAATTTGTGTAATTAATAATATATGAAAAGAGAGAGAATATATGGAAGTTCTTAATCTCATATTTGATTGCATGATGAAGATGAAAGTGGAGATTAAAACTACATAAGTTTGTTATTGAGAAGGGAGGGATCTAATTTAAAGGTGGGGTGGTAATCATGCCAGAGGAAAGCACCCATTGCGAATTGTCGTTTGTAGGGCAAGTTGCCATGAGTTGGGAGACCGTACTCGAGGAGAAGGCGGTCGAGCTTCCATTCAGGCATGTTCTCGTAGTCCATCTTCGAATATCTGGGATAGTGAAGTGGCATTTGAAAGAAGTTGTCTCCTCCTTGCTTCTTCTCATTGTTCTCCATTTTTGAATGTGGTGTGGGCTTGGTGGCGGCTGGGAGGTGTCTTTTAAAGGGGAGAGAGAGGGAGGGAGAGGGCGGCACGAGAGGCATGGAGTTGCTCACAAGGATTGTTTGATGCAACTTCTCATGCTATGCGTTTGCTCATCAACAACTTGGCTGGCGCTTCATCGTGTTCCTCAAATTTGTTAATGGACTGCGTCTTAGTCGTTTCATTATTGGGCCTGGATTTGGACTTTCTATTGGGCTTTTTATCCATACAACATGTATTCCTATTATTATTATTATTATTATTATTATTATTATTATTATTATTATTATTATTATTATTATTATTTTGATAGAACAAATCTCATTTCAATGGAGTGTGAACATACATAAGAATTGTGGGACCAAAATTGAAAAGATAATAGTTGAAAGTCTACCTAATATTTTATGATATCTCAAAACTAGTATCTTATCATTTATCTATAAAAAAAAAAAAAACATAATTAAATCATCAGAGTTGAGGTCAAAGATTTATTTTTATTTGTTATTATTTAAATTTATCGGTGAGACTCCACGTCCGGTTGAGAGAGGAAATAAACATTTTTTATAAGGGCGGGCAAATCTTTCTATTTTAAAGTCACGAGGCTGACGATGATGTGTAACGGGCGGAAGCGGACAATATTTGTTAGGGGTGGGCTTGGACGGTTACAAATGATATTAGAGCTAGACATCAGGCAATGTGTCAACGAGGACGCTAGACCTGCAAAGGGGTGGATTGGATATCTCACATTGGTTAGAGAGAGAGAGAAACGAAACATTACTTATAAGGGTGTGAAGACTGATGTGCCAGTAGAATGTTAGGCCCTAAAGGGGTGACTTGTGAGATTTTACATTAGAGAACGTTAAGCCTCTAATAGGGTGGATTATGAGATTATATATAGGCGGAAGCCTTTCTTATAAGAGTGTGAAAACCTCGAGAACGACCATACTTAACGTGGACAATATCAAAATGTGGAAACTTCTTCCTAATAGACGCGGTCTACGTAACGCGAACAATATCATAAAGTAGTGGATTAAAATATATTTTAAAAATTGAATTATATGTATATATATATATATATATATATATATATATATATATATATATATATATATATATATATATTACATAATAAGAAAGATGGGGTAGGTGGAAATAAGGTGGTTTAATAAATACCGTGGGTGCGGAATTTAGGGCTTCACCAAGTGCGTAAATATCCAAACGAAGACTTTCTCATTATTTTATTTTTATTATTTTTCAACCTCTTGTCTTGTTCAATAATCTTGATGACGGAAGAAAATCATAAAAATTAATTTAATTTAAAGTAAGTTGAGATTCTTTCTCAATAATTTAATTATTGAATTAAGACTTAACGCACCAATCCAACATAATTTTTATCGTTTTATTTGTATAACAATTTATAAATTATTTTTTTAGTTTTTGAAAATTAAGTTTATAAACCCAAAATAAAAAATGGAATTGACACAAATTTTGTTTAAAGAAAACAGCTCAGCAAGGTTAGTTTGACTTTGATTTTTCTCACACTTTAAAATATAATAATATATTTTCCATTTATTTTAATCCGCCTATTGGAATTATATAACCTACCAGCGTCCACCACTTCATCCTCCATATCAATGGCATCCTTTTCCAGACGCCTACTCCTCTTTGCGGCGGCGCTACTCGCCGCCGCTGAAATCGCAACCTCCGCCACCCGATGCCCAGACTGCGGAGCTACCGGCGTTCCCTATCCTCTGAGCACCGGCCCCACATGTGGGGATCAATCGTACAAGATCCGGTGCGACGCAGGCTCACTGAAATTCGATACGCTGAACAATACGTACCCGATCATCGCGATCAACCCATGGGCCCAACGGCTGGTGATCCGGCCGTCTAACTTCCTCCGAGAAACGTGCGTGACAGAGGATATTGCTCACGGAGGAATCCAACTGAACAACAGTTTACCCTTCAACGTCACGAGCGGTAACACGATCTTGTACTTCAACTGCACGGATTCGCTTCTGCGCTCGCCGTTGAACTGCTCGTCGACGAGTTTGTGCCATTCGTACATCAACGGCTCGAGAGGGGCGGCGGCGTGCGAGGCGGCGCCACTGTGCTGCACGTTTCGGGCGGGTGGGTCATCGAATTCGTACATGATTCGGGTGAGGGAGTCAGGGTGCAGCGCGTACACGAGCTTTGTGAACTTGAACCCGAGTTTGGGACTGTTGCAATGGCCTGAACCCGGGTTGGAGCTGCAATGGCTTTCGCCGATGGAGCCGGTTTGTAATTCGCAGGCTGATTGTGATGGGAACGCGGCTTGTGGTGTTGACCCAAGTGGGACCGGGCTGAAACGTTGTCTCTGTAATTCAGGGTTTCAGTGGGACCCTGTTGCTGGACTCTGCTCCCAAAGTGAGTGTTTGACTTTTCTTCCCTTCTGACCGTACTAAAAAATTAGAGCTTGATTGAGGATCGTGGTTGATTTGCTTGTTTTTACAGACACGTGTCATGATCCTGACGGTTGTAAGAAGTCCCGAACTGCACTAATAGCCGGTAATTTTTATTGATTACTTCAATATTAATTTAACTAATAAATAGAAAATTTCAAAATAGTTTAATTAATTATTAAAAAAATAAAAAAAATGAATACATTTGTTCATCCAAAAGACATTGTAAATATTTAGAAATTATGTGCATAGGCATTGTATCCGGCGTCGGCGCGGCGGTGTTATTGTCAATAATAGCCATGTTAGTATACAGACGACATAGAAGAGCGAAAGAAGCTCAAGATCGCTTAACAAAGGAGCGTGAAGCAATTCTGAATTCCAACGGCGGAGGCGGAAGGAACGCAAAGATCTTCTCCGGAAAAGAGATCAAGAGGGCCACCCACAATTTCTCCGCCGATCGCCTCCTGGGTGTCGGCGGCTATGGTGAGGTCTACAAAGGCATTCTTGGGGACGGTACCCCTGTAGCCGTGAAGTGCGCCAAGCTCGGAAACGCAAAAGGCACCGACCAAGTCCTGAATGAGGTCCGAATACTCTGCCAAGTTAACCACCGGAGTCTTGTGTGGCTCCTTGGGTGCTGCGTTGAATTAGAACAGCCAATTCTGGTGTACGAGTATATCCCCAACGGCACTCTTCTGGACCATTTGCAAGGTAGTAAAGAGACAAGGGCATTAACATGGGAGCAGCGGCTCCAGATCGCGCAGAGCACAGCAGAGGGACTAGCATACCTTCATTTCTCAGCAGTTCCACCAATCTACCACCGAGACGTGAAATCCAGCAACATCCTACTAGACAATAAGCTAAACTCCAAAGTTTCGGATTTCGGCCTCTCCCGATTGGCGGAAACAGATTTAAGCCATATCTCAACTTGCGCGCAGGGTACTCTGGGGTACCTGGACCCCGAGTACTACCGGAACTACCAGTTGACGGACAAGAGCGACGTGTACAGTTTCGGAGTGGTTCTTTTGGAGCTGTTGACGTCGCAGAAGGCCATCGATTTCAACCGGGAGCCTGACGACGTGAACTTGGCGGTATACGTGCAGCGGATGGTGGAAGAAGAGAAATTGGTGGATGTCATCGATCCGAGGCTGAAGAAGGGAGCCACGGACATGGAGGTTGACACGATGAAGGCTTTGGGGTTTCTGGCAGTGGGATGCTTGGAAGAGAGAAGGCAGAATCGGCCTTCCATGAAAGAAGTGGTGGAGGAGATTCAGTACATCATAAGCGTCGCCACTGCCAAGCCTTAAAATCAGTAAACACAGAACAGAAACAGAGGATGAAGCAATGAATGCGCTCAATAAACACCTTTTTCTCTTTTAACGCACGACTGTGATTCTACCAGCCTCACAGCCAATCGGATGCGGCCAAGGGTTTGTAGCTTTTATGGCCTCGTCCATAAAATTTTCCGATGAGCTGGCCGTCTTTGAAACCACTCCCTTCAACCACTCCCTTCAACCACCAGCAAGTACGGAGTCAATCGCATCTGATACAAATGTCTCAAATTTTCTTTCTTTTGTACTTAATAATTTTTTAGAGTTAATAATGTAATATTAATAATTTTATTTCTGTACTAATATTTTCCAAAATTTTAATTTTTGTAAGAGTATTAATAAAATCAGCGAAAGTTTTAGCTTATTTTTGAATTAAAAATATTAATAATTTTTATACAAAATTATCGGTATAATTAAATTTTCGATTTTTAGATACAAAATTCTATGGATTATTTATCTATTATTAATTAATATAGGCTTGAAATTTTGTGCATGTGATATTTCGCGGAAACATGGATTATTATCGTAGAAGTGACGATATTTCGACGATTTCAACCATAAGGGAGGAAGATGGAGATTTCTGTTGCCCAATAAATTCGGTCGGCATTTCGTTCACTGAATTGCCCGATAAGCCTTTCTTCCCTCGGCAGGTATCCTTTTCGGATCATAATACGGCGAAGAACCAACCGTGAGGGTTCTACAGCGGGAAAAACTGAGCGCTCTCGCGGTCGGTTGACTAGTCGCAACTCGACTTCGTTTCCGGCTCAGCTCGGGTTCTGATCTCCTGAGATCTAAGGTAATTCTGTCTTCCATTCTCCTTTGGGTTTTCTGCTAGATCCGTGGTTTAATTGCGTGTTCTATGATTTTTGAGATCGGGAGGGAATTTGGAGCTTTTGAAAGCGTTCTTTGGTGTCGTATGAATGTTTAATCTGACAATGTGGTTGCTGTTTGTTTCGAATCTGAAATATTGACTCCGTAATCCATCTTCCGTGTCCGACTATCTGATTTGATTTCTTTGCGCTGGAAACTTGTTAATTTGATTTTTTTATTGATTCGAAGAGTGCTTTGATAATTAAGTTGTTTGGCTCTGTGTGATGGCAGATCTGATAAGATTGCGGCTATTCTCCGAAGCTTACCTTTTTTATTATTCATATTGCTTATACATAAGAATTTATATGAGACAGAACAATGAATCATTTTGATAAGGTTACGATAATTTTCATTCTCTTTTCGTTTGTGTTCGGCTAATTATTTAAATGCTTTAAGTTAGAACTTCAGGACTAACCTTATATCTTTTATGATTCGCCTGTTAAATTCATCCTTACAAACCACCTAAGGAAACAAACACAATAATTTGATGTGAAGTTTTTGCTTTAGTTTCCAAAAAATATGGGTCAATTATACTAAAATAATTTTATTGGACAATCTAGGTAATTAAATGAAATCATACTGTGCAGCATGCCAAAATCTTTTGTTTAGGCATTTTCCTTTAAACTATCCTTCGATCTGAATTCTGATTACTGTATTTCAATCCTTTTGGTGGAGAAGGAAATTCTCAGAGATTGATTCTAATACAGTTTTCAAAGTGAATTTTCAGGTTCTTGGTTTTAAAACAAATCGTGAATTTCAATGTTATCGTGTACGCTGAAATTTACCAATTTGTTATTTCGTAAAGGGAAGAACGCCTTCTTTTTTTGACTAAATTTTCATTCCGATTTTTTTTTTTGAAAATAGTTTCCAAAAGAACTCTAGCCTTTTGTTAGATGGTTTTTGATGTTTAGGAACTGGACTATTTAAATTTTCAATGATGTAAAAAACAAAACTTCCAGATGTGGAGACGTTCAAATGTTTGGAGCAGTATTTATGCTGCTACAAGGTTCTTGAGTTCTCGTTGACAGCTAAATTATTTTGTAATTATTGTGGTAATCGCATGGATCAATGTTTAATCTGCTGGCTGCTTTTTTATATTTTGAGGTTTCTTTCAAACTTTGTTGGTCAAGTGAGGAGTCTCTTATCTGCCTCTCTCTAGGTCCCTCTGTGGATGGTACTGACTGCTGAGTGTCATGTGAGTCCATTTTTCTTTGCATGGGTTCAAAGATATAAATACATCTTTCTTTGCATAGATATATGCACATGCATGCGTACAAAGTATAATAACTTTTTTTTTTTTCTTCGTTCTTTTCATTGGATCTTGTCTTCTTAAACGAGTGTCAAAGCTATTTTCTTTGTCATTGACCACAGAAAGCAGAATTTACCACATCACAATGAAGGCACTTATTCTTGTTGGAGGATTTGGAACACGTTTGAGGCCGTTGACCCTCAGTGTCCCCAAGCCACTTGTTGACTTTGCTAATAAACCCATGATCCTGCACCAGGTATTCCCCCACCCCCTTTTATCTTCCTCCAGACCCCATTTTTCAAGAAGCTCCCAGTACATCCTGCTAATATTATGGTTATTTTTGTACCGTTTATTTCAATGAAATATTGACATGAAATTAGCGATTATCTAATTCTGGTTGTAACAGAAATTAGAGAATATCTAAAATATATTCATTTTCTGGCAAACTCAGTATAAATTAGAGAATGTCGCAAATTAAACTGCTTTTAAGGAGATGATTTCGTTTAATCATGCTGCTGTTCTGAAAAGCCTTTTTCTCCCTCACTGTCCAGATAGAAGCTCTCAAGGCTATTGGAGTGGAAGAAGTAGTTCTGGCAATCAATTATCAGCCAGAAGTAAGGAAATAACTCTTTTTTATTCACCTACTTTACTTGAGGTTTGCAGTGATAGATACAATAAATCTTTATTTCTGCAGATAATGTTGAATTTCTTGAAAGAATTTGAGAAAAAGCTTGGGATCAAGATCACATGCTCTCAGGAGACAGAGCCACTTGGAACAGCTGGCCCTCTGGCCCTTGCAAGAAACAAACTGGTAGATGATTCCGGCGAGCCGTTTTTTGTCCTCAATAGTGACGTTATCAGTGAGTATCCACTTAAAGAAATGATTGAATTCCACAAGAGTCATGGGGGAGAGGCATCAATCATGGTAACCAAGGTAAAACACTTGAGTTCAGATATACTTTAACTTCATAGGCACTTCGTCAAGATTCTATCAAGTCAGTAGTTGATATATTTTCTTCTAGGTGGATGAGCCTTCCAAATATGGTGTGGTTGTCATGGAAGAATCTACTGGGAAAGTTGAGAAATTTGTGGAGAAACCAAAACTATTTGTCGGCAACAAAATTAATGCGGGAGTTTACCTGTTAAACCCCTCTGTTCTGGACCGAATTGAACTGAGGCCAACATCAATCGAGAAAGAAGTGTTCCCGAAAATTGCCGCGGAGCAAAAGCTTTATGCAATGGTACTGCCAGGGTTTTGGATGGACATTGGACAGCCAAAAGATTATATTACAGGACTAAGACTCTATCTAAGCTCCTTGAGGAAGAACTCTCCATCAATGTTAGCTGTTGGGTCTCATATTGTAGGGAATGTTCTGGTGGATGCGACCGCAAAGATTGGCGAAGGATGTCTGATTGGTCCGGATGTTGCCATTGGTCCTGGTTGTGTTGTTGAGTCAGGAGTTCGGCTATCTCGATGTACTGTAATGCGTGGAGTGCGAATCAAGAAGCATGCTTGCATATCAAGCAGTATCATAGGCTGGCATTCTACCGTCGGGCAATGGGCACGTGTAGAGAATATGACAATCCTAGGAGAAGACGTTCATGTGGGCGATGAAGTTTACAGTAATGGTGGAGTAGTGCTGCCGCACAAAGAAATCAAATCCAGCATTTTGAAGCCCGAAATAGTCATGTAAAGGTGTGTACTTGCAAATTAGTGGAATTCCTTTTTGAGAGCTGTAACGTAAAGTTGTCTTGAGTGAGTTATATCAGTTCTTTTACTTCCTCTTCATGGGCGCAGCATAATGTCACTGTCTGCTTCTTCAAGTTCTGTGAGCGAAGGTTCATCTCCTTTACCAAGGGCGTTTCTTGTCATGGTTCTACAGAGTAATATTTTTGTGTATATATGGGAATAATTCATCGCTAAATTTTCTGTTTCCTTTTCCGAAGTAAGATTATTTGCTTCATCTTCTTGACAATCGTCATTCGTCACTCCTTCAGGAATTACCTTTTCTGGTTCATATTAAAATTTTGATGTATAGTATATTGAATTATCTATTAGAAATACAGAAGCCTAATATTATCTGAAAATGGGGCAAAAGGGCACGAGTCTGCTGCAAACGTATAAATTTACAGAAGAGAAGGTAGGAGACCGAAGAGATGAAGCAGAGCCTTCCATAAGGTAATAATATTCTTTATTGGTTTTATTATATGGA
This sequence comes from Cucurbita pepo subsp. pepo, assembly GCF_057944985.1. Classification (NCBI taxonomy): domain Eukaryota; kingdom Viridiplantae; phylum Streptophyta; class Magnoliopsida; order Cucurbitales; family Cucurbitaceae; genus Cucurbita; species Cucurbita pepo. Next base: position 15,808,081 of record NC_141810.1, on the reverse strand, counting down.
TCCTTCAAAAATCTGGATCCTATTACATCCATTAATAGATAAAACTGCTGCTAAACTTGCTGCTAAGCCACAGGGTCTCTGAATGCCATTCCGGAATATGCTTCCCATCCACTACGACACTACTTTTTAATTGCTTGTTTTCTTTATGTTTATTAAATCTCTTGGATCTTATGTGTGTGGAAGTTCACATGCCTGAATGAAAATGATAGAGGATGACGGTGAGGATGGTGGTAGTAGGGCAAATGAGTCAGTCTAGTATCCCGCTGGCGCTGGTTGTTAGTGTCTCTAAGAAGAGTGGATATTCCCTAGAGCTTAGTTGCAGCGCTTACCTTGATGATATCTCCATAGGGAGCTTGATTGTTAAACATCCAGAGGATCAAATTGCCTACGAAGGCCCTCATTTCCAGTAAGCATTAGTTTTTGCACTGCGAGTTGACGATGCTTCCAAGTTGTTCAATCTGCTCTGCCATTTTTCTTTTCAGTGATCTGGATGAGAACCTTCTAAAGGCATTCCGCAACAAGCGTCCTGCACGAGTGCATGATCAACAAAGACAGCAAAGAGTATCTGATATGGCTTTGTTTTAGCATAAACTTCTAGCTTATGGATCAGTCAGTCTTCCCCTCTTTGTTCAACTTCAAGTTCTTATTCTTTTTCTGCCTTAACGAACATTTCTCATGTAACTTATCTTAAGTGGTAAAAATTAACTAAAAGCCAATAATTCGAAGACATATTGAGAATACTGACACAAAACAATACCAGTATAAGGACCATAATAATAGTAGTCAACCATTTTTCATACTACATCCCCTGCTGCTGCTAAAACACTGACAGGCCTACATGGTGGTTTCTGTTATTTTCAGATGCCAAGTCAACACTTCAATCGTCAAACAGTAAACAACAAAACAATTCCGAGAGTAATGCACCTGATCTGTTCAAATGGTCATTACTTCATCAAGATTTAAGACCTATACGCTACAACTAAACTCTGGATTTCCAGTCCTGGAAGAAGGGTCCTCCTAAGCTACTAAACAGAATTGGCCAATATTATAGAAAAAACTAGCCGCTTCTGGAACTCTAATGATTAAACCACATTATTTCTGCAACTATCACACTGAAACTCGAAGAGAGAAGCTACTAACACTTATTTTTATACATAAATAGCCAGCGCAAATTGTTGGGCTGAAATCAATTCACGAGTTGAGACTCAATCTTCACGTCC